>NC_057803.1:635250319-635448376 GCF_018294505.1 Triticum aestivum
CAACGTTTGATGCATTTCCTTGTAGCCTAAGACAAACTTTTTTTCCATGTACTCACAGTCCCTCTTATACTTTTCTTCAATCTCAAGACGCATCTTCGCCATCTTACGGGAAAACTCCTCACGCTCCTCCTTTATCATCCTGTCCACGTATGAACGTTCTTTTTTCAGTTTCTTATCTACCTCAGCGCGATCCTTTTGCACCTTCAAGTCGATCTCCCGACGCGCTTCATGCAAAGACTTGTCGTACTCCGCACGGTTGTTATGTGCTTCTGAGACCATGGTCCCTACAGCAACACATATACCCATAGTATGAAAACTGTATCCACACCCTCATCCAACTAATTCGAAACAATACGACCGTGAAAAAATATTCATAATCAGTTCGTACGATCAACTAGTACAAACTATCAATCAAAAAGCTCTTGCATGACATCCTGTACTCGAATCACACCAGAACTACTCAACTATGGCAAAAGCTGGATTTTCTAATCTCTTCGGAAATTACTTGTTGGTCGAATCAATGGAAAAAATAATCAGCACTGCAATCGAAGACGAGAGAAGCCGTGGAGGAGACCTTTTTAATCCGGCGTCGGCGTGGTCGCTTGAGAAGCGATGGCGCGATCCCGGCGATGGCTATGTGAGGAGAAACAAGGTAGATGGGGGTGGTTAGGATAGGGTAGATATGCGGTACAATGGGAAGGTATATATCCGTGATTGTAGGGTTAATTAGTTATTTTGAAGTAATGCGCTTCGATTCAAGTTTCTTTTAACGAGCGCGATCTTTTCGGGGCTTCGAAAATATGTGCACTGACCGCGGGTCGAACCACATATCACACAAGCCCGAGCCATCGCCGTGCCCGTGCCAACCCGCCGCCCACCATTCTAACTTATTGTTCTCTAAAAAAGGAAGAGCAATAAATTCAGTCCAAGAATTTCCAGATATAATTGTCAACCCATTTTCGTTCGTAATTACGAGATATGTTTGGCGCAATTAGTGGCTAACTGGGTTCTTTTTTTTGAGGAATAGTGGAAACTTGGTTTGATACATGCCAAACATTACGTTCGGATTAGTTGCATTATTTCGTTCATTTTTTACCAAAAAAATCTATACAAAGTGTTAATTGGACAATGTGAACAATGTGGCACGAAGGTTGTCGGCCCAGCCACTGGATGGAACGGATGGTACATGTACACGCAAGTACGATCTCTGACATGCGCATTTCGGGTCCCTGTACATGTACATGTAAACCAACCCAACATTGATCCGGTTCAGTGGATGCATGCATGCTCTATGTGGCACGAAGTATGTCGGCCGAGCCAGTCGACGGACCAGATCGATGCTACAGGAGGGACTCCATTGTAGACCAATGCTCCATCAATGTCCGATGTGTGTGCTACGTCCACCGTAAGACAAACATAGTTCCGTCAACCCTAAAACCCTTAAACCCTAAACCCTGATAACCCTAAACCCCCACCCCCTCCCACTAAACCGTAAAAACATTCATTTTTTTGCCCCACATGGAAACCATTATGCAAGCATTCTCTATGTGGTCATGGGATGCCATGAAAGATTTTTCGGATTATACACGCAAGTACGATCTCTGACACGCGCATTTCCGGCCTAGCATGTCAACACCCTGAAAGCACTAACTGGGTTCCTCACCTGTATGAAACCAACCAAACATCGATCCGGTCCAGTGGATGGATGCATGCTCTATGTGGCACGAAGTTTGTCGGCTGAGCTAGTCAACGGACCGGATCGATGGTACCGGAGGGAATTCATTGTAGACCAACGCTCCATCAATGTCCGGTGTGTGTGATACGTCCACCGTAAGACAAACATAGTTCCGTCAACCCTAAAACCTTTAAACCCTAAACCCTGATAACCCTAACCCCCCCCCCACTAAACCATAAAAACATTCAAATTTTTGCCCCACATGGAAACCATTATGCATGCATTCTCTATGGGGTCATGGGATGCCATGAAAAAAGTTTGGGATTATACATGCAAGTATGATCTCTGACACACGCATTTCCGGCCTAGCATGTCAACACCCCGAAAGCACTAGCTGCTTTCCTCACCTGTATGAAACCAACCCAACATTGATCCGGTCCAGTGGATGGATGCATGCTCTATGTGGCACGAAGTATGTCGGCCGAGCCATTCAACGGATCAGATCGATGCTACCGGAGGGAATCCATTGTAGACCAACACTCCACCAATGTCCGGTGTGTGTGCTACGTCCATCGTAAGACAAACATAGTTCCGTCAACCCTAAAACCCTTAAACCCTAAACCCTGATAACCCTAACCCCCCCCCCACTAAATCGTAAAAACATTCAAAATTTTGCCCAACATGGAAACCATTATGCATTCATTCTCTATGTGGTCATGGGATGCCATTAAGAAAGTTTGGGATCATTAGTACATATACATGCAAGTACGTTCTCTGACACGCGCATTTCCGGGCTTGCATGTAAACACTCAACCCTAAACCCTGATAACCCTAACCCCTGATAACCCTAAACCCCTAAACCCTAACCCTAATAACCCTAAACCCCTAAACCCTAAACCCCGTAAACCCCACACCGAGTTCACAAGATTTTCTTATTTCTTTATATCATTTATCCAAATCTCACATAACTCACGCGGCCCACCCCTCCCTAAATCCCGCGATTACAGCTCCGCATTCTAACCACCCGGGCCGTCCGCACCTCCCACGACCGCTGCAAGATCAGATCGGAGACGCCGGTCGCCCACGGAATACAGGAGTCGGCGGCCACCACTCGCCGCCCACCGCCAACGTGATCTGAGGGCTCGGACGTCAGTGTTCTTCTCGCCGCCTCCTCCTCGCGTGAACGCGCCGTTTTTCCTTTGCGCCGTCGACCGCGCTATACCGGCACTTATAGTTTCCGACGCACTAACCGCCGCCATCTACTCGGTGGCACCATCTCCGAGATAAGGTATTAGCTGATCGTAACTCTTTATAATCGTTGTCCGCCGATGCTTTAGTTGTTGAACCCTCATAGGTTTTGCACCCAAATAGGTTCTGTGCTTAAACCCATAAGTGGATCATATGTTAAATGACCCAGTTAATTTTGTTAAAATTAATTCTCTGCTAATTTTGTTATACATTTTCCAATTTTGTTCAGATTAATTGAGCCTGATTTTATCATTGCATACGAGGCAGCAATGTCAGTTTCAGATACGAACCTTAATAATGGAGAAAAGCCCATCTCCGAAATTACCGATGCGGTAAGTAATTTACTGTTTGTGTACAATCGTTTCGTACACATAATTCATGTGTACTCAGTAATATTTAATGGCATGTAACAGGAACTCGCCGAAAAGCATGGTCATATGAAGTTAGTATGCTCACAGACAAGGTTCGGAAAAACCATGAAACTGTTGTCACAAGACCACAAAAAGTACATCATATCAGAAACCAGTCTTGGCGGTCTAACCCAGATGCATGAAGTGACTCTACGGCGCATAATGTTGGTTAGACTAGCCAAGAGCATAGATATGGACACGCAATCCATTACCATCGGTAAAACGCCAATTCCTATAACAAAAGAGGACGTGCAAGGTATATTTGGCATTCCGATAGAAGGGGAGGATATAGAGCCACATCTGGAAATGCAAACCGACACAGAATTGTTTACCGCCTATGCAAACAATGGGCAAATTTTGATTTCTGACCTTGAAACGGCGATCCGAGCTTCCAAAGCCCCAGACGGCGATTTCCTGAGGCGGTTCATTCTGTACGCAATTGGTACTGTTCTAGCACCAACAGCACAACATTATGTGGACTCGAAATTTCTCAACCTTGTTACAGATCTTGAAAACCTTCGGAAATTTAACTGGGGATGTTTCACACTTAATCACTTCTTCAAGTCCGTTCACAAGTTTAGAAATCGAGATCACGTAAATCTACAAGGAAATCTAATTCTGCTCCAGGTTAGTGATAGATCACTACTTAATGTCCTTTAATTATTGTTCTGTTGCATATCTGTATGGTGATGAACTAATTTATTGTGTAGTATTGGTACTGGGAGCACGTGCGTAGTGGCCGATTAATGTATGCTTCTAGACCCCCTCCATTGATCGCACGATGGGACGAAATGATGGCTACTTTAAGAAGCGATGCTTACGAGAAAGGAGGTCTTCATAACGGGCTGGTACCTATCTACAATTGAACTTTCTATATCCGATTTTTTATTTGGTACTAATGGTTCATTATATTTTAAAAAATAGGCTGTCATGGAAATTTGTGCTCCTCAACGACCGTCCGAGAATTCTAATAATTTTCCAAGAAAAAAAGACGAACATGTGCATCAACATGATTCGTATCGAGCACCATCACAAGGACAGCAATTTAGTAGCCAGCAAGTATGTACTCCAAAGACTATTTGTTTTTGCAATATCACAAATAGGTGTCATGGAACCTCATTCATTTAGCTATTGTTATCAACGGGGTTTTATTTTGTTTACACAGATTGAAATGGTAGTTGAAGTCATGAATGCACGCATTGCTGATCATGAAAAGAAGGTATGCAGGAAGTTAATGGAAATTGAGCACATATTTGATGTCAAATACCAGACTCTAGGTGAAGACTTGATCGACATGAAGACTAAAACTGGCACTAATCCTAGGTTGTCGAAGGCCGAGGACGAAATTAAAGACTTAAGGAGGGAACTCCATGTATGTCATACTGTGCATTTTGTATTTTTTATGAATATGTTCCTTCATGTTCATTATTGTTTGCATTGTTACAGGACTTAAAATACGAATTTACAAGGAACCGACAATCAGTGTCACAGAAAGGAGGCGTGCAGGTGATCAAAATTGGCCCAACACGTTAATATCTAAAAGTAACAAACTAATGATGAACTACCTTTGTTCATTGTAGGATCAAGTCAATGTGTGCAATTCATCCCTGACAGGAACTCCTAGGGCTAGCCAATTCACGACAGGGACTTCGAGTACACCAAGTGCAAGACATGTGACGGAAAACAATGAGGAACCACAATTAACTCCGATGAAGCCTGTCTTTGGTAATGATTACAAGTTCACGGATGAGGACATAGAGACAGCCGTTTACATCCGCGGAACATATGACCCTGTTGAAATAGCTAGAATCGGAGACATTTCCCTCACAGCAGAAAATCTGAAGCGAAATTTGGACGACAAATACATTTATGGTGATGTAAGCCCATTATACTCTATTCTACATCATTACTGCAACAACTGTCTTATTATTGTATGATTGAAAATTTGGCAGGTTATTATGGCATATGCTCGCATTAGCCAAATTGAGAATGATACTACCTCAATCATATCCCCTCAAGAAACCGAAAAGCTGTTACAAATGAAGGGGGTGGTTCCTGTTGGACGTGCAGCCTCATGGTTAGCTCGTGTAGCAGGAAAATTTGTAGGGCGCCGAAAGGTACACGTTTTCCACACTTTCATAGTTTACGTACACACTGTACACGACAAATTTCGGTTCTCAACCCAACCCAAATTTTACTGCAGGTGCATGTCCCACTCAATGTACACCAAAACCATTGGATGCTAATGATGTTTAATTTTGACAAAAAAGAAATTCAGACTCTGAACTCCATGAATTATCATTGCGACAAGACCAAGGAAGATTCTCTTGTAAGTGTTCTCTTGCTGCCTCTTTTGATCCGCATGGAACATGAGCTCCCAAAGTACCGTAACCCTATGTATAACTCGTCGTACCCTAGGTGGACTCGATTCAGTTCTGCATTGACGAAGCTGTCAAGAAAGGGTTGATATCACCAGCTAATAACATCAATTTTGCCAAATGGACCAAAAAACGCTATGAGAACATACCACAACAGACCGATGGGTACGCATGGCCTCATAAATTATTATTTGCGTACACGAATAAGATTACTGATCTTTAACTAAACATCGCAGGACTTCCTGTGCGGTTTGGACACTGCAGTACATGTTGTCATGGAACGGGGATGAAATGACCGATATTTTGAACCAGGTAATTGAATGCCTAATTTAAATTTGTACTTTGTTTAGCTTGAAAGCTATGCTGACGTCAGTGTCGGTTATCCAATATAGGCAAGGATAGATATTTTCAGGTGGAAAATATGTACAGCCTTACTGCATTCAAATTGCAATGCGCTTCGTCTCGAATCATATAAGTTCCCCATAACGGTTAGCGCTACATGAAGAATATATCATTTATTTCATAAGTCTCATGATTAGAACTAACGCAGCACTCTCTCTTATACAGAAGGAGGTGTACGATGCCCAGCAAGCAATTCTACCTGATGCTTGAGAAGAGGACGTACAATTAGTCAACAATCCCGATGGTTCCAACAAACCTGACACATCCAACTCCCAGAAGGATACCGGTGCAGCCAACTCCCCCAAAAATGGTGCACCCAACTCCCCCAAAAGGAAGAGAGCACGTGGACGCCCGAGAAAGCTAGTCGATCCCGAGCAAGCAGCAAAAACAAAGAGTCTTAAAGAACTGAAACTTAAATTTGACAGCAAGACCATAGCCAACCAAGTGTCTTCGTTACCATCACGGTCACGCAGAGAGCATAAACCAGCACCAGCTTTATTGAGCCCATTCAAACACAAATAGGTACCATCAATTGATACATTCTCATGCTCATGCTCTACTTTTAGCATTATTTGATACATGTTTAGTTCTTATCAGAAAGTGGAAATAGGTACTTTTGGCAATCATGAGCATCCTCTACTTATTGCAATATCTAATGCATTGATACATGCTCATGCTCATGCTCTACTTTTAGCATCATTTGATACACGTTTAGTTCTTATCAGAAAGTGGAAATAGGTACTTTTGGCAATCATAAGCATCCTCTACTTATTGCAATATCTAATGCATCATCAGTCCAAAGCTTGATTTGCCAATAGGTGGAATCGGCAATCATTTGCATGCTTTCATTTTGTCAAAAATTAATGCATAGTTCAGTTGTAATTGCTCATAGATATGGTAGGAACATGCTGAGTTATACACTAAACATAGTCATGCCAAGCTATAACTACCATAGTCATATTATGACAGTTCCTAGCATGCATCACCGTACGGCAGAATAACACAGCAACCATAACATAGACCACCGTACGATACTTGAGTTGCTAAGGCCTTGTACAATGCAAGGTGCTTAGGGGAGTTGCTTATAGAAATAAACCAGGCTTTTCTTAAGCACAGGTGCTTATTTGTACAGGGTAGACGCATAACTAGGCGTCTCTCCTGTAGAAATAGGCACTGGTGCTTCAGAAATACCCTGTTTATTTTTCTAAGCACCACCCTAAGCATCTAGCATTGTACAAGGCTTAAACATGCATCACCAAAATAGTATTAACAACTAGGAACACTAAACCAGAGTAGCAGCAAACTCTTAACATAAACGGCAGATCAACCACTGCTCAGCATAGGTTCAGACACACCATAGGACATCAGTTTTAGACTCCAACAACAAACAAACATACATAACATAACAGGACACGGCGGTCCTGGGGCAGCAGCAGCACTCTAGCAGCACATCACTTCTCTCCCTTCTTCAATGCATGTTGTAGGGCTCATTGACTTTGACAATCTCGAGGAAGCGTGCGTAGGCAGCATGTTTAGCCAGAGTACTAGCGTCATGCTTCTTACCATGTCCATTGCCAGTGCTGAAGGCATGCTGGATCATGCCATCTATGCCGCCACCGATCGACTTGCAACAGAAAGGGCACCCAATCTTGCCAAAGAAACGGTACTTGATCTTCCCAGCAATCAGATGCCTCAGGGTGTACCGGCTCTTGCTGTGCCTGCTGTCCATGTTGTAGTCCACGTCGTCGTCATCCTCCTGTGAATTAGTGAATTAGTACACATAGAAGAACTCAGCTAATCTATTATGGTACATTGACTTTAATTACAATGTTTTGAAAGTACACATGTGTAACATGGCAACTATCTATTTGCTAGAAACAAGGCGTATGTGCACATACATAATTGAGCCAAAGAAACTGACATGCATAAATATGGACGGTGGAATAGTTGCATTTATAGATTAGTGCACAAGTAGTACATAATTAACACATGAAAGACTTCATGAAGTGGCTTGGTTTAATGATATTTGATACTTGTTACAGGTGTAATTCTTATTGGAATCAGAAAAATGGCTTCATTATACTCCTCCATGCTTCACACAAGGGGGGTTTGTTCTATCTACTGGAATGAAGAAACCATTATTCTATCTGACAGCGGCAATACTGCTTCTCCAACATTGTTAGACCCTGATAAGTTTCAGAAGGAAATTGGTAAAGGAGCTATGGGGTGTCTCACTGCTCATATTGATGAGAGATGTGGCTGTGATCATCTAGATAACATACTGTGGAAAATTGGCTAGATGAAATGTTTTGATTTTTTGGTATCCAGTGGATATGTACTGTCAGCCCATAATTATTAAGGGAGCGATCACTTCCTTTACAAAATGGAAAGCTGTATAGAATTTGCAAATGGATCATCTATGAACATGTGTGCGAACTAATCATATATGAACATGTGTGCAAATTAATTCATCTACATAAACTAAAATGAATCAGGAACTGTAGCATTTTGTCACTGTCCTTGGGAAGCCAATGGAGAATCCTGCCATATATCCATTGTTTAACCCACTTTTCATTAATGTATCCCTGCCATGAACATTTTCTTGTATTTGGGTTCATTACCCCACTTCTTTCATTAATGTATCTCTTGTCAAACTTATGCTCATCTAGTTAACAAGACAAACCCTAATGCCATGAAAAAAAACCAGAGTATCTGCTGGAATCAGAATGTGAATCAGATTTAAAAATCCACATCCAACATGAAGATCTATGCTAGATCCCTACAATCCTACATACGTAGAACTAGCACGCCCAAGTGAAATTGATGCTCATCTAGTTTACAAGAAAAACCCCAATGTCATGAAAAAAAGAGCAAAAAACAGAGTACTACCTCAGATAGCTCGTCGATGGCATCATCGTCGAAGTCGCTGCCCTTCCTGCTATCTAGGTCGAACTCCTTTATGGCGTTCTCCTCCATGAGCTCTTCGATTTCGTCATGCACCTTCCGCTTACGCCTTCTCATCTCCTCCTCCTCCAGATATTCCCCGACCTTGTGCTCGCCGACGGGTGCCTCGACGGCTGCGATGGCAGCGGGAGCAGGCACAACGGTCGCTGCACCGCCAGCTTCCGCCGCTACGGCGGACTCAGCCGCTGCACCCACGGCTACAGCCACGGCAGCAGACTGCTGTGCTCCGATGGTTGCCTCTAGCTCATCCGCCGCATCTTCACGCCCGCGCTTCATCGTCGGTCGAAGACAGGAGGAGGGAGGCGTAGGAAGGGAGGAGGGTGGTGAGGAAGGAGGAGAGGGTGGTGAGGTGGTGACGAAGGAAGAGAGGGTGGGGAGAGGACGAGGGTTTTGGGGAAGAAATGCACTACTCCTGCCTCTTGGAGTTACTGAGAAGCCGCGGGTGCCGATTTGACTTGACACACCCACCCGGCCGTCCCCATTCCACGTGGGGACGTGGCGGTCGTGCACGCGGTCCTGCACCTCCTGCGGTTTGCCATCAATTGCTATCGGTCTCACAAGTGGGTCCCCTTGTCATCCACACAACCGAGCCACCACATGTACCACATTTTTCTTTCTCCCCGTCTCGACCACTCCACATTTTTCTTTCTCCCCTTCTCGACCAGCGCCGCCGCCGTCGCCGCCATCTCTCGACGACCCCTCTCTTCGCTGCCGGTGCGCGGCCGCCGCCAACTCCGGCAAGTACGTGAGATCTCCCCTCTTCTTCCCTTCCCCAACCGCGTCTCCCTACGGAGGCGGATTTGAGCCGATTGGTTTGGACTGAAACTTAGTTTTTGGATTGGATCTTGATTTGGTTTCTATGGTTTGAGACCAAATCAATCAATTAGTTTGAGCCACCACTACCACCTACTACTGCTTCAAATCCAAGAGCCGCTGTTGCTGGCCGGAGCTCGTCGCCTCTCTCGAGCTTTGACGCCATGTCTGATCTAGATTCATGACGTGCCCTCGCGTATGGCTTTGTCCACGGTTTGAACCTTTGGATTCAATCCAAAAGTTGAAAACGGTTTGGACTGGGTTGGATGACGAGCATGTATAGTTCGTTTGGTCTAGATTCTAAATGAAAATATCTGGATTGGTTTGGTTTTGATGTGTGCTGTGGATTGGACTGGTTTTAGTTTGGATGCCGAACTATTCCCAGTTTTAGATGAGACGGGCATTGCCATTGTCATTGGCATTGCTTTATTACGTAGATGATAGAAAATAGATTGATTGGCCATTGCCAGTATAGGTTATCACTATGATTTATTATATGTATGATCTTTGTATTGTACTATGTACAATTCAACTTAGAGTTCAACACGTTCTGTGTAGAATGGAGGAAGCACAATGTGGACGCTGCAACTCACGGTGCCGGACCAGCCTTTCTACTGCCACGCTGTTCGGCATCTACTTCCAGCCTTCTTTTGTTTTTGCAGCGGTAACAATTTATATGAACCTTCTGACAGTACATTCTTTTTGTTTTTTTTTGCTATTTCCACTAATGTATTGTGTGTGTTATTTGTTTTTATCTTACATAGATCGTACCATGCAATGTGAGATTGGCATTCAATGAGCTCGTCACAGACACCATGACCTTCGATGCTCTTGGGGGCCCATACACTATGCAGGTCGAGAAGGGGCGAAAGATAACCCAGATAGGAGGAGATGATTGGGATCGTTTCATCGCCCGCAACCGTCTTAGTGGGGGTGAATTGATCAGCTTCTCCTTCAGAAAAGATAGGCCCAGGATTTCTGTTATCTATCTAAATTTGATTCCGGATAGTGAGGATGAAGTTCATGAGGAGGAAGATGGTGCTGAGTCAGATGATGACGATTCTGATGATGATGAGAACCCACTTGTTGAATACCTGTATGCCCAAGGACTCAGACTGGGCGACGAGGAAATCGGCAACCTCTGGGACATGCTTCCGCTACGTGAAGACTACCTAGGGAAGCCATTCGTGACCCGCCTCACAAGGACGAATGTTAAACGGCATATCATGGTATGTTACTTAGTGTGGTAATTACATGATATACATGCTTAGTTAGTGTAGTAGTTCATATGATATGCATGTTGTAGTACTGTGATGAGAGGCCTAGTTTAGAATTCATTTAGTGAAGAATTTTATGACATGCATGTAGTGTAGTAATATGCGATGATATTCTTAGTGTACGCAGTAATCTAATGATATGCCTAATTACTATAGTAATTTGATGCTTGGCATATAGTGTACTGATGTGATGATATATATGCTCAGTGTTGAATCCAATGATATATGTGTCTTGAAGTGTATGCTTTGTTGATAATTGCACGTGACATGATCATATATCATGTCAACTGTTTTGCTATTTCCACTAATGTATATGATCATGTCAACTGTTTTCAGAAATTACCTAAGAGGTTACTTGATAGCTGTGGCATCGACCCGGACGAAGAAGGCATGGCTGCTGGACTACGCCTTACCAGAACGGGCTCCATCACCAGCTGTGCCTATGCAGTGGACATGGACGGTCGCACTGTCTTGAGCAGGGCAGGGTGGAAGAAGTTCCTTCGTGCCAAGAATCTTCGGGTAGGACAGGCCATCCTACTCACTATTGCGAACACCCGTCGCCATGACTTGAGGATGATGATCACCATCCACCTCATTTAGAACTGCGGTGGGCCATGTATCAATCTGAAATGAACTTGTTATGTTAGCTCTTGTTTGCGAGTACTTGTCGTGTATTACCGTACCTATATCTACTCATATTAACTGGTACGTAATGCTCTACTAGCTATGATTATTCCACTGTGTGATGTTTTATAGGCTGTAGTGTGACATGGTAACTGTTATATATGGTGGAGGCTTGTCTCTAAGACCTTGTACAATGCAAGGTGCTTAGGGATGTGCTTCCACTGTGTGATGTTTTGTATGTGCCAAGTTGTAGTATGAAATGCTAACTGTTCTATATGGTAGTGGCTGATCTCTAATTGGACCGACATGTTGAACTAGTATCAATGGTAGAGGCGTTTCGTTATGCGCCACATCCAACAGTTCACATAATTAATTATCCAAAGATTAAGGTATGAAACCCTTGGTCATACATAGCAACATTTCGTTCCTAAAAATTAAGGTACTTCCACATTCAAACTAACTAATACTACAAATTCGAAGGAACTACTTAATACATTAACAGCACATAGGGAAGTAGCCCTGGTCCAATGGCTTGAGAAATGACGAACAAAAACTGAAAGAAGAAGGATCAGCCAGTAGCAGCACCATCAGCCTCCCAGCCTCACAACTTCAGCCAGCCTGGTGAACTCCAGGTTTTTTCCTGCAAAACACATATGTGATGTTAGAGGCAAGAAAATAAATCCCAGGGGTCTTGTCATGGCATCTAATCGCACGGAATGCTAGTACAAATGATGGAGAACAAAACATCCAACATGAGGAAATTCATAGGAGTTCTAGATCCATGGATACCATCAAGAAAAAATGCTCAGTTTTAATTCAGACACAAGACTAGGTGAAAACATGCATATGTCATATCAGCAACATTGATATGGCATCTTTGCAAGCTTGGGTCAGTGACTTGTCTTGTGTTTCATGGCATGACAATAATTTTAACAATAAATAGACATGAAATTGACCCAAACTCATGTACAAAGTTAGGCCATATGATGCATGGATTAATTCACACATAAATGACAAAATGCCAACTTTGTATAGAATTTGCAATACTGAAATATTTCAGTGTGTACCGGTGTGTACTGAAACTGCAGTAGTGAAATAATTCAGTGTGCATCGGTGTGTACTAAAATTGTAGTAACGAAATATTTCAGTGCCTACCGGTGTGTACCGAAATATTTCAGTGTCTACCACTATAACATTACAAATTTTGCCTAGGGCAGTACCGAAATATTTCAATGCCTACCGATGTGTACCGAAAAATTTCAGTGTCCACCACTACAACATTACAAATTTTGCCTAGGGCAGTTCCGAAATATTTCAGTGCCTACGGGTGTGTATCGAAATATTTCAGTGTCTACCACTACAACATTACTAATTTTTCCTAGGGTTCATATGATGCCTAGGGTTCACATACATCATAATCCATCCTCCAAATCCATGTACTCAAATGTTCATGCAATTCATTGAGATTAAAATGCCATCTAGCATTCCCTCTCTGAACTATTATGATCAGTATCACCACGATGTAAGCACGAGCAGTAGAAAGATGAGGAGTGGGGAAGCTTACTCTAAACGTAGCTACCGCCGCCGTTCAGACGAGGAGAGCGGCGAGGGAAGCGTGGAGAACGGCGGGGAAGCGAGGTCGCGACCATTGTCCTCCTCATCTTGCGCTTCGAAGTCTCCGATGACTCGGTTGGAGGTTGCACAATCTGCAACGGCACCTCGTGCACGGTGGGTTCCTGATCCAGTGGATGCTCTACCCTGGATCTGAACGCCCACCACCTCCGCCTGGTCCACTCGCTGGACGAATTGGCCTGCTCCATCGCCCAGAGGAGGATCTCGATCTTCTGAATCGGTTGCGCGGGCTGGGGGAAAAGCTTTGCCCTCTCCTTTTTCGTCAAATTCTTAAGAGTGGCCATTGCCGTCCAGCTCATCTGCCTTGTGTTGTCAAACCAAGAACGGATCTCCCTCAACCTGGCCAACTTGACCTGGTCGCCGCCGGCGATCTCCACGAAGTCGGTGTTCTCGTCGCCGGCGATCTGCTCGATCTGCTGCTCCATCAAGGTTCTTGCATGGATGGAAGAGGGGGCTGGATGTGGAAGATGAGAAGAGCAAAGTTGCGGCCGCAAGAATGAGGAGAAGGCTAGGAGATGGTCGCGGTTGTAATGGTGATGGAAGAGGGGAAGGACCACGGCGGCGGCTTTGCGTTGGACGAGGGGGCGGCTGTTTTGCATTGGACGAGAGGGGCGGCGGTTTTGCATTGGACGAGAGGGCCCCACCTTGTCATATATTTCCTAGGACTAAAATGCCCCTAGACTAATTGTACTTTCGAGTACTTTCGAGTACTTTCATCTACGTACTTTCGAGTACTACGTATGTATGCGCCGTTAGATCAAGACAAACGAACGGCTCCAAAAAATGCCAACTACTGTAAAAGTTGTAATTTTTATGGCCTCCGAATAGAAGGCCTATCTCCCAAGTCAATCCTTGATATAGCATATTTTGTCATATTATGTAAGGCTTTCCTCGGGCCAGCCACACTTTCATTTGTGGTGCTATTTGCGTAGTACCGCAAAAGCGGGGTGGCACGCTATTGGAGTTTGGAGGAGTCGAGATATGTGAGGTAGCTGGGCCCCGGATACCTTGACGGTACCCCCGAGGAGTCGAACAAAAATGGGCAAGAGTGATTTTACCTACCCGGCATACCACGGAAAAGATGGTCACCCCATTTTGGTCTGCACCTCCACAGAAAAGATGTACAAATGGCGTCGGAGGACCTAGGCCCTGGAAGGAACCTTGGTCAAACTAGCCGCTCAAGTGGCATGTCTATTCTATCATAGTCTGACCTTGCCCAATGTAATGGCGATGGCGCTTATCCGAGGAATCCACCCCTTGCAGCAATGCATCCACCCCATGTGGGAGTACAATGGTGTCAATGACTCATGTCATCCGAGGAGGATTTCATGAGCGCCGCACACTCGCAAAAATGCTAGCATCGATGTTCAAAGGCGAGGAGTCAGATTTCCTCAAGGAGCCTCGATCCGACGACTTTTCCTCCAACAAGTCCGTTCGAGCAATAATTTTTTACAAACTAGTCCCTTTTTCTTCTCAACTGGGTATATAACTACCTGGCAGCTTTTTTACTTCATCCAACCAGGACTAGAAGCAATGGTCCACCAAACTGGACTCCCCGGCTCGTCAACCGGATATTAGGGACCCCGACTGTGAGCTTGACCTTGCCAAGGACCCTCACACCGATGTCATCCATCGTGATGGCGTCTTTTATCAAGAGGGCATTGACGGCAAGGAAATTGCCGTGACCACTGAGGGGGTGTTTGGTTCCAGGGACTTTTTTGTGTTGGGATTAAAGAAAATTCCTAGCAAACCAAATAAGGTGGGATTTTTTTAAGACTTTTTGCTAAAAGTCCTTAGAAACATCTCATTGAGAGTCTTTTTCAAAAAGTCCTAAGACTAGAGAACCAAACACCATCTTATTGCCTAGGCTCGGCTCCATTTCAAGGCAACACGGAGGGCACCAGACGTCCGATGTCGAAGAAACGAGCCAACAACACAAGTGTTGCTTGGTTCAAGTGTGCCTTTGTCCCTTCCTTCTAGGATGGTCGTTGGTCCAAGCGTCCGAGGTAGACCTCTAGGGCACCATCTACTCAAGTTGGAGCTCGCGTGAGGACAACTCTAGGAGCATGCTTGGATACGTTTTAGTCCCATGACTAAAAGTAGTGGGACTAAAACTTGCTAGTCTCACCCATGCTTGGATCCAAGTACTAAAGAGACTAAAATCTAGTTGTTGAGCATTTATTATCCTCCAAATCCTCCAATCCAGAACTAAGGAGAGGAATTAAATGAGGAGAGAGAGAGCTAATACATATTTTAGTAGGTTTCCCATGACTAAAAGATTTTAGCCTCAAGACTAGTCCTAGCCTCTCTTTAGTCAGGGGTGCTTGGAACTTTAGCCTCTAAAAAAGACTATTTTTAGTCAGACTAAAAATAGTCCCTTGTATCCAAGCACCCTCTAGGACTGACCATCCGGGGAAGCACAGATACCGAGTGTACTTCTATCTTTTTAATGCAATTTGAAGTAGAAAAAAAATACTCTCTCTCATCACACGGTAATCAAGACTAATAGTAATTTACACATGGTCTTCTTAATTTTTACATGCACTTAGCTCATTGAGGGTTGGGTAATTAAAGAGAGGAGAGATGATGGCTTGTACATTTTCAATGCATTTTTACTCAACTCCATAATTTATCCTAAAATTTCTAAATGTATGCTCTTCATCGGACGGAGGGAGTACTCATTAAGCGAGGCCTTCTCATTTTCAAATATTTCTTATACTTTATCCGGAGAGCTCACTATGACGCTAGTCCTACCCAACTTGCAGTCCAACCGTGCTCCTAAGGGCAACGTACCAGCTCCTCCAGTGCTGGGATTAGTAACACAATATGTTGTTCCTCCTCGGTCGGTAACTCATGAGGGTGCTCAAAGTGCATCCCAGGAGGAGTCCTCAATGATGTCCACAACTCCTTCCGAGTATGAGATGATCTCCCTCAATATTCAAGCTTTTATAGTTCAGTAGCGGGATGGTCTTCGGTATGGATGAGCGCATTGACGTAGCTAGCTTGGGGCTTAAGGACACCACCACTTTTTTGCCAAGGACTTGGAGGTAAGCAAATTCTTATAAGTGAATTGTGAGTTCTCGGGCACTAGTAGCCCTCTAGGTGCGCGCCTGCTCCAAAGAGGGGCAGACCTAGTGGGATTTTGACTTGTTCCCAAAGGCTTTGGAATGTTTGTCGAGGTGTCATTTTGACGAGAAAGACGTCGAAGTGTTCCTCGGACCACCGATATGAAAAACCGTGAAGTGTGATAGCCCCCGAGGCTCGGATCAAGTGCATGCAATCGACCTGAAGATCGACAATCAATCGCTAGGACGTACATTTAAAAAAAATGCACATCCCAATAGCCCCGAGCCTTAGGTTGGGCATGTGCGGCCGACCTGAGCATCGACGTCCTCGGTTATTTATGTTGGCTAGATCTTTTTACAGAATGCGCATATAAAGACACAACACGTAATTATTAATTGAGGAGTACTCATTATAGAGATCGCTCTCACCTTCGCGGGTTACGACAAGTGGTGTCATGTATGTGAGTCACTTGTCGTAACCTCTCAGCTTTCCCTTTTTTCATAGATCCGTTTATTTAAAATGTTTTATATTTTAAACCGTGTGTTCAAATTTGGAACTATTGTCATCGTTGGATTCCTCATGTCGAGATCTTCAAAACTAGATCCCATATTGATAGGTTTTGACGATTTTTTTCCACTAAAAAACAGATGAAAAAATTGAACTGGGAGCACAGGTTTTTCCCCTTTCCGAAAGAGGCACGGCTGTGACTCTCGTGAAATCACAACCGTGTATCTCACGGAAGCAAAACCGTACCTCTCGCGAAAGGAAAAAAAAGAAGAAAACACATGTTTTTTCCGTTACAGAGGAGGCACGGCCGTGCCTCTCGCGAAAGCACAACCATGTATCTCCTGAAAGCAAAACCGTGGCTCGCACGAAAGAAAGAAAAAAAGAAAACACAATTTTTTTTTGTTTCTGACAGGCACGGCCATGCCTCTCGCGAAAGCACAATCGCGCCTCTCGCAGAAGCAAAATCGTGACTCTCGCGAAAGAAAAAAAACAAAAAACGCGTTTTTTCATTTCCGAGAGACACGGTCGTGCCTCTCACGAAAGCACAACCGTGCCTTTCACGGAAGGAAAAAAGGAAAACCCGTTTGTTCCGTTTGCGAGAGGCATGACCGTGCCTCTCGCGGAAGCAAAACTGTGCCTCTCGCGGAAGCAAACCCGTGACTCTCGTGAAAAAAAAACACATTTTTTGCGTAATTTTTTTAATCCAAAAGCTAAGGAAAATCGGTGAAAAACCAAAACGTCAAAAAACTGAAAAAAAAAGTCTAAAAAACAAAAACACGTGTGAATAAAACAAATCCGGAGGAAGCGTGCAGAGCGCAACATTTGACAGGCACCTGAAAGCGCGCCAAGTAACACTGATCATTGTGAGGCTTCCGAAAAAGAGCTCGTCAACTAGTTGCTCCCGACACGACAACTATCTCAGGAGTTGGTACGGGTCAAGGCCCAGCTCAAGGATTTCGAGAAGGAGGTCGAGCATATAAAGAAAACTGCTGGCCAAGCCATGGTAAGACAATATCAAAATATTTGTTACGCGGTTGCCGTTAGTTTTTTGTGATTTATTCACATAACTTCCTTGTGCAATGGAGCGTGTTGCTGCCTAAGGATCTGAAGCGTGCTCGGGAAGATGCAAACTACATCGAATTGCAGGAATCTGCTGGATGCAGTGTTCTTACAAGGCGTATCCAAGAGTGCAACAAACTCAAAGACGAGAACATGTCTCTGTACTTGGAGAAGAAACGACAAGTGCTAGAGCTAGAACAGCTCAAATCTCAATTGGCTTCTACCGAGCAATACATAAAACAAGCCTGCCGAGTTTTTGTCTGGTAAGTGACTTAACGTTTGCAAGCTGTAAGATGATAAATGATGTGGCAATTGATAGATCAGTCTTTACCTCGCTGGTGGAGGAAATCAAGTTTCTTAGCAATCTCCATACAACTATTTTTACTCATGATCATCGTAGTCAAAATAATATTAGTGTTTATTTGGCAAAATTTGTTAGAACTGAGAGTAGAACTGTCGTTTGGCTTAACTCTGGCTTGTCAGAGGTTATTGATATTTGTAATACGGACCGTGGCTTTATCACTTGAGTAATACAAAGTACACCTGCAAAAAAAAGTGACTTAACGTTTGAATTTTAACATCAGATTTGTTGACGTGTGTCCTAATTTTATTTTCGAAACAGAGGCAAAAGTTTTGCCTCATCTATTAATTAAGCAAAAGAGAATTGCCCAGTTAATTAGTGGAAAACTGGGCGAAAACCGATACAACAAGGGCCAAGGCCACTCCCACACAATCACGCACACATGACTAAGCCCACTCTTGCCGACAACATGTCGAACACACAACTTCCACCGCTGCCAAAAAGAAGAATCCATGACTACTCACTACTAGGGAAAACCCTAGTAGTAGCGCGGGTTTTGATGCTATCAGCAGCGCGGGTAGCCACGCTACTATTATGACGCTACAGCTAACAGTTAGTAGTAGCGTGGTCTAAACCCGCGCTATTACTATTGATTATATCAGTAGTGTTTTTCTGAAATACGCTACTATTAAGTAGCTGTGGTGCTTTTCTTCCCGGCGTTGCTGCTGTATCTTTCATCATTTTTTTGCTTCCTACCCCGTTTCAATAAACTGCAATTTCACATATACGAGATAACAATATCATTAACCACAATACCATATAGTCATACAGTAGTCATACAATATCATAAAGCATTATAGGTACTCATATATAGTCAACATGCATCCTCACATGAATATAGCATATATGATAAAAAGTACTAGGTAGTCTTACAACCACACATATATAGCAGTTCTACTAGGTATATATAGTCGTACAGCCACACACACATATATAGTTCTAAATGATATCGACGACGATCATCATCCTCAACCCTGGGCGATGGGTGTTCCTGATAGTAATTAGGATGGTCTGTCCAACACGAAGATTCTTGCCAACGAGGAAGCTCTTCCACCCAACCGAGTTTAAGTGTGTGCGACCGTCCATGTCCACGCCGTAAGTACAAATGGTGACGGAGCCCCTTGCGGCAAGCCATATTGCAGCTGAGCCTTCTTCATCAGGCTCGATACCACAACTCACAGATAGACTCTTTGGCAATTTATGAATAAGAAAAACATATCAAATAATAAGTAGCCCCGCACATACTCTTGCAAATATATTTCTACTAAGTATAAATTTCTACACTATAAAAGACACAATACTACACATTTCTACTAAGCATGAATTCTACTACTAAGTATGGATTATCTACATTATTAATAGGACTGTGATAACTGGCAACCGTGTGCCAGATTACGAAAACCGCCACACCCCCTCGTGTCGCACGAAACCCATCCCTTCTTCTCCCGATTTTCTGGGCCATCCCGTTCCCCCCGCATGAACCTCTCCCTTCGCCCGATTTTCTGGGCCACCTGAATCCCCCCGCTGGGTGGGGGCCTGTCCCAATTCTGCGCACACACATTTGCAGCTTGAAAAAATGCGCTGGGAGGGGGGATCGAAGCCACAACCTACCACAACTAATTTAGCAACAACAACCAACTAGGCTACACCATCTTATTGGTTTCTTTCAACTTACACGCTACTTGTACCTTCTTGAAATGAGATTGAATGAAACTGAAAATTCAAATAGACAGCCTCACTTCTCTGGGATTTGGAACTTTTTTATGGACGTTTTGCACCGGTTCAGATGGTTCACAAACTCAGGCGTCCCCTTCCCTCCTTTTTCAGATGCAAATCACCATAGTATTTCAACAATTTTTTCCCTCTTGGTCAAATGTTACCGCAGTGTTTGGACTAAATTTATCAGGTATGAGGTTCGTATATTACCATGCTATTTACATAGAAATTACCGTGCTATATTTTTCCGAAACTTTTTTCTCCTAGTTCAAAAATGTTACTGTGCTGTTTGTACTTAAGCTAACGTGCTATATTTTTAGTAACTTTTTCCTCCTTGGTCAATAATGTTACCGCGGTGTTTGCATTTAAGTTATCAGGTATGAAATTCTTATATTGCCATGCAATTTACATAAAAATTACCGTGCTATACTTTTCAGCAACTTTTTCCTTGTTAGTCAAAAAATGTTACCACGGTGTTTGTACTTAAGTTATCAGGTATGGAATTCTTATATTACCATGCTATTTACATAGAACTTACCGTGCTATATTTTTCAGCAACTTTTTCCTCCATGGTCAAATATGTCACGGCGGTGTTTGTACTTAAGTTATCAGTATTGAATTCTTATATGACCATGCTATTTACATAAAAATTACCAGGGTATATTTTCAGCAACTATTCCCCCTTCGTCAAATTTACCGCGTTGTTTATACGCAAGTTATCAGGTGAACGGTTTGTATATTAGCATGCTATCTTCACAAAAGTTCTCGCCGAAGAGCTTTTTCATCCTTGGTTAATGTTACCGTGGTGTTTTGTTTGTAAATTATCGAGTACGTGGGAGGTATATTAGCATACTATTTACACATAAGCTAGCGACGATGTGTTTTTTGACAAAAAGTTTTCTGGGTCAAAAATTTACATGTTTGTATCTAAGTTATCGGTTATTGGAGTTTATATCACCATGTTATTTACATAGAAATTACCGGGCATATTTCGAACAAAAAAGTCTCAGGTCAAAAAATCAACATGATTTTGTTTGTAAGTTATCAGGTCTGGGTTGCTTAAAAACCATGTTTTTTACATCAAAATTACCGGAGTATTGTTTCAACGGTATTTTTTCCAGGTCAAAAATTATCGTGATGTTTTGGACGTAAGTTATCAAGTCTGCAATGCATATATTACCATGCTATTACACAAAAATTATCCTAGGTATATTTTCCAATATTTGTTTACCCTGAGTCAAAAGGTATCATGATGTTTATATGCAAATTATCAAGCCTACGCTGCTTTAAAAATCTTGTTTGATCAAAAGTTACATGTCATTTTCGACCACAACTACTATCCACACTAGGAAGAACCAGACACGCACTTCATCGAACATTTCGGGAGCCTACTAGGCAATGTAACCATGCAGTAAAGTCTCTTCCTGCTCCTGCCAAGGTTGTTGTCACACGCTGACAGTGGTGATGCCAGCTAGGTGGTCATGAGGGGCGTGGAGGTGAAGGCATGCTTGTAAGTTGGCTTTCCTAGGTAAAAGATACTGTGGTGTTTATATCTAAGTTATTAGGTTTGCAACGCATATATTATCATGCTATTTACATAGAAATTACCGGGGTATGTTTTTAACATTTTTTTCTCCGATCAAAGTTTACCATGGTGTTTGTACGTAAGTTCCCAACACTGCGATGCGTATATTACCACACTTTTTACACAAAAATTACAAGAGTATGTTTCACCAACTCTTTTCCTTAGGTCAAAAAGTTACCACTATGTTTGTATGTGAGTTATCAGATCTGCAGATCTTAAGTTTCCATGTTATGGACATAGAAGTTACCGTGGTAAAATTCAACAACTTTTTCCCCAGTCAAAGTTACCATCGTGTGTGTGTTCATATGTTATCAGGTTTGCGGTGCATAAATTAACATGTTGTTTACACAGAGATTATCAGAGAAATGTTTCAACAATTTTTTCATTCAGGCCAAAGTTACCATCGTCAGCTAAAACAAATATAGAATTATGGAAGTTGAGATGTACGGAAATTGAGATGCCGATATATATAGTAGCAGCAAATTTTGAACATTAGTCAGTTGTTAGAGAGTGCCCAAGCTTTTCTATTTACGCGAGCACGAGATGGATCAAATCTTGGTTTGGATCCATCTGAACTCTGACAGCCTAAATACTTAGCTAATCCGCTTGTGCACATGCCAATGAAATTATTCCAGTGGTACTCAGCCTACATGCGAACCTGTTGGTCGAGGGATCAAACCCCACTTAGCGCTAATTTTTTTGCGCACAGGGGAAAAAAAGATCACGCGCGCGGGAGAAGCGGAACTGCTAGGCGGGATCGTGGGAAGATCGTGTGCGGGAGAAGCGAAACGGTGCGGGTCGATCGGGCGGCGGGATCGTGTTCGCGGACATTGATGGGATCATGTGGCAGTTTTGCAATCTGTCACACGGTTGCCAAATACATTTTTCATTATTAATAGTTCCTTGGATTCTACACTAATAAGCATGTCATCGGACTCTATACTAAAGCATATCATCGACTAGATTCCACACGGCATATCATTGGACTCTACACTAAAAATATCATCGGATTCACTAAGCATATCATCGGATAATTTGCATTTGTAAGTATAACAATAAAGCATATATATCATCAAATTACTACAGTTAGTATAACATACCATATCATGCCGATCAACCATGGTACTTGTTAGGTGGGTCATGAATGGCACGCTGACAAAGTCATCACGTGGCAGAATTATGTCTCATAGGTTGCACACCTCCTCCTCGCTCAGCCTCATTCTTTGAGTATAGATGGCTTCATGAAGTGGGTCATCATCATCTTCATCAAGTGGGTCCTCATCATCTTCATCATCTTCCACCTTGTTGATATAAATGACAGCCAGCTTGGATCTTTCTGCTCTGAAGGAGAAGCTGATCAACTCACCACCAGTAACACCCATGCAGGCGAGGAAACGGACCCATCCATCTCCTCCAATCTGCGACATATTGCGTCCTTTCTCGACCTCCATAGTGTGGGGCCCCCCAGGAGCCTCAAAGGTCACAGTGTCTCCTGTCAGCTTGTTGAATTTTAACCTCACATTGCATGGGACGATCTATGTAAAAAAAGCAAAATGACACAATGCATTAATGGAAACACTAAAAACAAAATAGTTGTTACAAGTTTCATATAATTTCTTACCACCGCATGATGAAAACTCGACTGGAAGTAGATGCCGAACAGCTTGCCAGTTGCAAGGCTGCTGGCGCACCGTGACTTGCACAGTCGAGATGGTGGTGGTGCTGGTCACGCCATTTTCCTAAAGGAATATGAGCAAAGATGAACGATCCACTTCACATGAAAGAAAAAAATAACATAAAGCTAGCTAACTAGAGAGCACCCTTCAGAGTTGCTAAGTGAGTGAGTAAGTATAGTAAGATACAAATTAAAGGTGTCTCTCAATTATGAGAGAGACCTTTGTTGTCTGTGTCTGAACCAAGGTGATGCTTGTAGCAAGAAAATATCCATCTAATTTGCACACGAGCAAAAGGACACCCCCATCCCTCATAAGAAATATATATCTAATTTGCACACCAGCAAAAGCACACCCCCAGCCCTCACAAGAAAATTTGATAAGTCCAACGTAAACAACTACTGTGAGCATGAAGATACACAACACATCGACTCCAGTAACTTAGCACTTGCAAACCAAATACTTGTATCAAAACCAATATCTACCAGAAAAATAACGAGCTGCACCTCACTAAGCCACTACTATTCCATTAGCATTTGAACTTTCCTACGAGGTAGTTAACGAACTACACTAGCACTTGAACTACACTATGGTCATGATCTTCCCTGTTACTTGAAAGAAGATGGATATCAAAGTTTGCTTATAATGTGCTAGGGATAGCATAGAAATAGTTGTAACGTACTACAAGGCGCAAGAATAACCAAGCCGGCAACCCCTACACGGCCCCGTCACGGGCATCCCCCTCTACGGCCCCGTCATCGGAGTGGGGGCGTCGGCAGAGATTGGGGGCAGAAGGGGGAGTGGGGCGGCGATGGAATTGGGGGCAGTAGGGGGAGTGGGTTAGGCAGCCGGCGACAGACCGGGGTGGTGAGAGGGGGGAGGAGCATGACCTGCGGTGGTGGGAGGTGGCGCTCGGTGGCGGCGTCGCAGGCAGAACCCTAACTGCGGCGGTGGCAGCAGGCAGAGGGGATCGATCGAATTGAGGGGTGCGCGGAGGGTGCGGGGGGCGCGAGGTTTTCTTTTGGTATAGTAGTAGCGCCGGGTATGGGCCAGCGCTACTGCTAAGCCCACTAGCTGTAGCGTGGGTCGACAGGAAACGCTACAGCTATAGGTGGGCTTCTGTTCTGGGCCTTGTGGCACATGTAACAGTAGCGCGTCCTATGCTAAACAATGCTATTGCTAACCCGTACCAGTAGCGCGCTCTGAAACCAGCGCTACTGCAAATTAGCAATAGCGCGTGTCCCGAACAAACACTAGTGCTAAACTTCTATATATAAGCATTTTCCCAGTAGTGACTATCACTAGTAGAAAACAGGGCTTTGGTCCAGGCCGGGTCAGCCCATTAGTCCCGGTTCAATCCAGAACCGGGACCAATGTGGGCATTGGTCCCGGTTCGTGAGCCCAGGGGGCCGGCCGGGCCACGTGGGCCATTGGTCCCAGTTCATCTGGACCTTTTGGTCCCGGTTGGTGGGATGAACCGGGACCAATGGGCCTCGCTCCTGGCCCACCACCATTGGTCCCGGTTGGTGGCTAGAATCGGTACCAAAGGCTCCCCTTTAGTCCCGGTTCATGTCACCAACCGGGACCAATGAGGTGCCTATATATACCCCTCGCTCGCGAGCAGAGCACCCCAGTGCTTTGTTTTTCTCTGGCCGAGGGGGAGAGGGCTTGGTGGTGCTCTAGCTCACCTCCTATGCACACAAGGTGTTCGATGGAATGCCCGAGCCACACTACTTAAGCTTTCTCCTCTCCAAGCTCGACCTCCAAACTCCATTTTCCATAATATTTGTCTAGGTTTAGCGGTCCTTCATGCCCCGTCCCCATCTTCACCGCCGTCGATGACCCGCAAAAAACAAAAGAAAATAAATAATGCAAAAAAGAAATAAAAAACAGGAAAAAAACTATTTTTATAGTAAAGTTAATCACAAAATAAAATGACACTAACAGAAAGTTTATAATTTTTCTAAAACTAAAAGAAAAAAGAATAAAAAAATAAAGCAAAAAACAAAAGAAAATAAATAATGCAGAAAACAAAACAAAAAACTGGAAAAAAATAGCAACAATAAGTATTTTGTTGTAAGTAGAAACAAAATAAAATAAATAAAGCAACAAAGAAAACAAAAAAAGTGTTTTCAAATTTGAAAACTAATGGCATTAACAAAAAGTTTATAATTTTTCTAAAACTAAAAGCATAAAGAATTAAAAAATAAAGCAAAAACAAAAGAAAATAAAATAAATAAAGCAACAAAAAGAAACAAAAAAATGCCACCTACTGGGCCCCCACGGCCTGAATACGACTAGAAACCCATCAAAGGGTTAGGATTCAGACCCGCAGGAGGCCTAGTAGGCCCACAGGCATAGCAGTGACAATTAGGCCCGTAAGCCTGCAATAGAGAGAAGCTCGACAGGGGTGCGGCAGTGGGGCTTATAAACCACTGCGCACCCCTCTCGACTAGCGAGGTGGGACTAAACTTTCGACGCAGCAGCCGCACAAGGCCTTTGGTCCCGGTTGGTGGCACCAACCGGGACTAAAGGGGGCCATTGGTCACGGTTTGTGGCACAAACCGTGACCAATGCCCCCCTTTAGTCCCGGTTGGTGCCACCAACCGAGACCAAAGGCCGCCGCTTCCCACCCTTTGGGCTGCTGAAAAGAGGCCTTTGGTCTCGGTTGGTGGCACCAACCGGGACTAAAGGGGAGCATTGGTCACGGTTTGTGCCACGAACCGTGACCAATGCCTTTGCTATATAAGCCAACACTTAGGAAAATTTCACATTTCCCTCGCAGTTGCCCCCCGACGACGCCGAGCACATCCACGCCGCCAGGCTGCCCCAACGCCGCCCGCCGCCCCAGCCGTCGCCGTCGCCCGCGCCCCGAGTCGCTGTCGCCCGCTCCCTCGCCGACCGTCGCCCGCGCCCTCGCCCGACGCCGTCGCCCGCGCCCTCGGCCGACACCGTCGCCACACGCCGCCGTCCCCTGCCCCGACGCGCGCCGCCCCTGCCCCGTCGTCGTCGCCGTGCCGCCGTCCCCTGCCCCGAACGTCGCCGCCTCTGTGAGCACCGCACGTCTGCCGCCCCCGCCGCCGCCGTATTATACATGCTATTTTTTACATGTTTTTAGATATTCATATAGATGTGTATGTATGTATTTTTTAGATATACGTATTTTTTAATGTATGTTCATATATGTATGTATGTATTTTTTTACATGTTTTTTGTATGTATGTATGTATGTATTTTTTCAATTGTAATGATGTTTTAAAAATACATATATGCAAAAGTTAGATTTTTAATTAGAATTTTTTTATCTATATATGTTCTCTGATTTAATACATTTTGGGTTAGTTTCATCTTAAAAAAAGTTTTATATATTTAGGAAGAAGGAATAGAAGGAAGAAAATGTTTTATATATGAGGGTCGAGAGGGGGTCGAGAGGGGGTCGTCGAACATGAGAGGAAGAAAAGGATAAAAAAGAAGAGGAAGAAGAAAAAAAAAGAGGAGAAGAAAGAATAGAGGAGATCTTTTCCTCTATTCTTTCTTCTGTTCTTTTTTCTTCTTCTTCCTATATGTATTAGTTTTTTTATTTAGGTTGTTAATTAGTAGATATTAATTGTGTTCATATATGTATGGATGCATGTGATATGTATGTATGTATGTATGTATGTATGTATGTATGTATCAGGTATGTCGTTGTTGATATACCCCCTACCCGATAACTTCGACATGAGGGGGTCGAGAGGGGGTCTAGGGTCGCCGAGGGGTCGAGGGTCGTCGAACATGAGAGGAAGAAGAGGATAAAAAAAGAAGAGGAAGAAGAAAAAAAAGAGGAGAAGAAAGAATAGAGGAGTTCTTCTCCTCTATTCTTTCTTCTCCTCTTTTTTTCTTCGTCTTCCTCTTTATTTTATCGGGAACGAGGGTCGTCAAGGGTCGCCGAGCGGTAGAGGAGAAACCCTACATCCACGTCCCACAAGTGACGTGGGCGTCGAAGCCCGCGCCACTTGTGGGACGTGGATGTAGTGTCCGACACCGACGGTACATGTATCTCACACCGATGATACTTTCTATTTAGGGTTTCTCCTCTACCGCTCGGCGACCCTCGACAACCCTCGTTCCCGATAAAATAAAGAGGAAGAAGAATAAAAAAAGAGGAGAAGAAAGAATAGAGGAGAAGAACTCCTCTATTCTTTCTTCTCCTCTTTTTTTCTTCTTCTTCTTCTTTTTTATCCTTGAAGCGTTGTCGAGGCCACCCCAAACCCTAGAGAAGCAGCGTCGAGGCCACCCCAAACCCTAGAGAAGCAGCGTCGAGGCCACTAATTAATATTAGTTCTACGTTTGCCACTAATATATCCATCTGTCATGTTTGAATAATAATTTCCATGTTGTCAATATTTGTAGAAATATGGACACCGCCCGAGACGAAGTACAAGAAGAGTTGTTGGGGGACATAATCACACGAGGAATTGATGCCATCTGCTCATTGTTTCTCAACGACACCGATGGTCTGGAAGCAGCTGGCTATGAT
Organism: Triticum aestivum; assembly: GCF_018294505.1. Classification (NCBI taxonomy): domain Eukaryota; kingdom Viridiplantae; phylum Streptophyta; class Magnoliopsida; order Poales; family Poaceae; genus Triticum; species Triticum aestivum. Next base: position 635,278,229 of record NC_057803.1, read on the forward strand.
TATGATGGCTCCGGTGACCTAATGCCGGTGCAAGAAGGAGACCGTGAGGACGGCTCCGGTGACCCAATGCCGGTGCAAGAAGGAGACCGTGATGACGTCTCCGGTGACCGAACCGGGTCCGGCCAGGTATATATATTAGTTAAGCTTCTGCTGACTAGCTAATTGATGCATTCATTGTTTTGGTATGTAAACATATTAGTCTTTGTTCTTTTTTCTAGCCCTCCGGATTGAGCACAACTTCGGCAAAGAGACGAGGCCCGAAGAAAAAGTTGAGCTCGGATGAAAAGTTTGAGAACATAGCAATCGCGCCCGACGACCAACCGATTGAACCCCTCCGGACAAAGAGCGCATTTGTTGCTCAGTGCGGGGTTTTGGTTAGGGACAAGATCCCGATCAGCATCCAGCAATGGTTAAAGCCGGCTACAGAAGACCCTGAGGTGTCTTATGTCAATGATATGCAGAAAAATGATCTTTGGACTGAGCTGAAGTCAAACTTCACCCTACCGCCAGAGGATGATCCAGAGAAGCCAGTTAAAGAGCAATTAATCAAGTCTTTTGCTCTTAAGAGGATGGCAGAACTATTCGGGACGTGGAAGAAAGAGCTGAATAAGTTTGTCGAAAATAATGAGACACCAGAATTCAAGGGCAGATATGAGAAGATCAGAGATCACTGGCCCGCATTTGTGGCCCACAAGACATCGGAAAAGAGTAAGAAGATGTCGGCGACAAAAAAGCAAAATGCTGCGAAGAAGAAGCATCACCATCACACGGGGTCAGGTGGCTACCTCGTAGCCCGGCCTAAGTGGGCGAAGACTGAGAATGATCTGGTTGATAAAGGGATCGAACCAGAGACAATTAACTGGCTAGACCATTGCCGGACTTGGTTCTTCGGGGCTGGCGGAACCTTGGACCTTGTAACAAGGAAGTGCATTTGGACGAACGATCAAATGGACATACCAGTCAGGAAGCTTCAGCAGTATATTGAAGCAGCGCAGCAAGGGACGTTCTTTCCAGACAGAGAGAACGACGAGCTCACAATGGCCCTCGGGAATCCTGAGCACCCTGGACGAACACGAGGCACGCCAGGCTCCATTCCGTGGAAGGTTGGGTTTCTGGACGCAGGCGGTTACAAATCCCAGGAGAGGAGGAAAAAATTGCAGCAGACCCAAATGCAGGTGCTGCAAGCAAGGGTACAAGCGATAGAGGAACGAGAAGCAAATCGTAGCAAACGTACTGCCAAGCTTCCCCCGAAGCTACCCCGCCATCTCAGCGGAGAAGCAGCGTGGCTTCCACCGAGCTGCTTCAGCCGGAGCATGCCTTGACGGCTCCTGCCAGCTATCCCGTGGATGCTATCACGGAGTCTCAAAATTGCCACCTTATGACACAATGGATGAATTTGAAGGTCAAGGCGGCTGTTGGCTCTGTTTATCCTACTGAACCCGGCGCAACTTTTCACTGCCGGCCGATTCCAAAAGGATATGCTAGGGTGATGGTGGATGAAATAACGGAGGGATTTGAGGACCTCCAGCATGACCACCCTACCGGTGAAGGGGAGACTAGGCTAGGGTCTGCTCTGAAGACTCCATGCCTATGGCGGAAGGAGCTCATCAACCTTCTGAACTGGACGCCTCCGCCTCCTCCTCCTCCTCCGGCAAGTCAGGGCACTCGGCCTCCTCCACCGCCTCCTCCTCTGGCAAGTCAGGGCACTCCGCCTCCTCCAGCACCTCCTCCTCCAGCGAGTGACGATCAGGGCACTCGACCGGCTCCTTCTCGAGCGCGTGGCGGCACTCCGTCTCCTTCTCCGCCTGCGCCGACGCGCCCGAGCAGCTAGCCTCCTCCTTCTCCGCCTCGTCAGCAAGGGCGGAAGAGACCTGCCGCCGTTCCGGCTGCTCCGGCGCGTCGTAGTCCTTCTCCTCCGCCTTGTAAGCAAGTAAAGAAGACAACCGCTCTGTCTGCTCTGCCGGCGTCTAGCAGTACAGCCAGAGGCGGGAGGAAATACAGATTTGGTCCTTCTCCGAAGACTCCAGAGAAGTTACCATACGAGAGGACCCCGGAGGAGAATGCCGAGATCGCACGAGAAGAAGTGAGGAACTACTTTGAAGGGGTGAAAGAAAAGAAACATCCACCTCCGGAGGAGAAGGTAGATCCTGTGAAAGCGAAGCGCACTCTGGCTGCCCTGACAAAACCACCCAAGTCTCCGCCGAAAGGAAACTATGAGCGCATTATTGGAAAGGAATTTGCCGAAGCAGAGTGGTCGAGAAGTACTATCAGTGATCAAAGGCTGAAAGAACGACGAGCTGGGAAACAAATTGCCCAGCTCAGCAAACAATCGAAGCAATCGTGCCCCCCGCTCAAGGTGCCTAGCGACAACGTCGCTAATGATCCGAGGATGGTGCCCAGTTATAGCAATCTTGGCGATTACCTGCCCGACGATGTACATTATGATTTCATGGAGGTGCAGATACAAAGATACGAGTACGGGAAGCCTCTTGTCAAAGATGAAAGATCTCTATCAACGATGGTGCGAAGATTGCATGATTGGTACTTGAAAATCTGCAGAGACTCTCGGGGGAGGAGTACTTTGTATGTGAAAGTTAAAAAGGAGCATGACCTCGTTGGAATTGAACTGTTGCCTGTTCCATTTGAGGAGTTCTTTCAGTTTTTCAATCAATTGGCCCTCGATAAAACAATGGTCGCCTGCTACTGTTTGTAAGTAGTACTACTTCTGTCATTAAGTCTCTCTATATAGCTCAGCTCTTTCATTGCATGTATTTGTAATCATCCTCAATATATTATGCAGATTGAAGATCGCCGAATTGAAGAAAAGACAAGTCGGTGATATTGGGTTCATTAACACATATCTCATAGATGCAACTCAGGTTAAATTTCATGCCGCGGATACCGAGGCCAACCTGCTACGATCGTTGGTAATAAATGAAAACAAAGATATAATACTCTTTCCTTACAACTTCAAGTGAGTGTTACTGTCTTTTGCGTATTCGGTTTCCCTTATATATTAGTCAAGGTTATAGTAATGTAATTGATGAGTTATGCATGCGTGTGCAGTTACCACTATATTCTCCTAGAGATTAAGCTTGAGCAGGGACTAGTAACCGTCTTAGACTCAAGACGAAAAGATCCCCAGGACTATGCAGACATGACTCAAATGCTCGAGAAGTAAGTTAAATCGATCATTATCCACCATATCAGCAACTTTGTTCATTTCCTGATATATCAAGTAATTGTTTTCTTTGTCTGGCAGGGTTTGGAAAAAATTCTCCAAAAAAGCTCCAGGACTCCCGAAGAAGCTGCAATTTAGACACCTGAAAGTAAGTACTATAGTAGCATGTTCCGCGCATCTCCTATTGATTCAAGCGCTAGTTTCATCAATACCATTTGGCGTTCTTGCTTATCAGTTTGATTGACCTCTATTTCTTGTAAAGTGGTTGTGGCAGGAACAAGGGAATGATTTCTGTGGATACTACGTTTGCGAGTCCATCCGCCACACGACCTGTGAGCGGGGCTACACTGATAAACAATATGAAGTACGTAAATAACAACATTCACAATTTTATTTTATCACCATCATTTGTGTTGAGTTTCATTCATTCATATATATATATATATATATGTATTGACCCCCTTCTTCAAATTAGATGTTTCGGGAGCGGGATGAACTCCTAGCACTAGCTCGCATGCGAGCAATTCAAGAGGAATTGGCGGCATTCTTTCTTGACCACGTGATCGCTGAAGATGGAGAATACTATGTGGACCATGAGTCCGTATGATTATATTTGTAAGAGATAATTATTGTATATATGTAGCCGGTAGTGTCAGATAGATATACCAGAACTTGTTGTTCGACCAATCTCTCGTAGAAGGAGAGGTGCTCGATATCACTTCTCTCTGTATGCATATATGTTCATGACGATCTTCTGTTTCCTTCGTTTGCTTACTAGCTAGCTAGCATGTCTAGTCCTCTCTATACGTATGTATAGTACGTAGCGTCGACCAAGCACGGACATAAGAGAGGACACTTCTCTCTATTAATTATAGCTAGCTAACACAATATATGAAACACCTAAATTAACCCCCCAAAACCCCCAAAACCCCCAAAACCCCCCACCCTTTCAAAAAACAACAAAAACCCCAGCCACAGAAATGCTGACGCGTGGATGCCTATTGGTCCTGGTTGGTGCCACCAATCGGGACCAAAGGGTCTCCTGCCTGGGCTCTGCGCACAGGCCACGTGGAGGCCCATCTGTCCCGGTTCTCGATTGAACCGGGACTAAAGGGATAGGGCATTAGCACCGACCCTTTAGTCCCGGTTCAGGAACCGGGACAAAAGGCCCTTACGAACCGGGACAACAGGCCCTTTTTCTACCAGTGTATGAGAGGAGCAGCTGTGGGACCCTCCCGCAGAAATGAAGATGATGCACTCCACATGGCCCGCGTCCCTGATATGACAATGAGCAATATCGAAGGCAACCTCACCGCTATTCCTGCTATTTAGCTACTCTCCCGGATCTATCAGTTGGAGCTGAATGGGCTTCCTTAAAAGACGGCTTGAGGTGGTTGGGAGAGCTACACCAACTCACGGGATTGGCCATGGAGGGCATTTTACGAACTCTGTGGCCTAAGGATAAACTACCCGAGGACCAGCTCGCCCTTGCCCAACATCTCTGAAAAGCTCGCAAGGGGATTACAATGTGGAAGATTTCAGCATGCTAAGAAGGTGCTCAGCAGGCATGGGCCATGCTTCAAACACATTCCCCAACTTTGAAAATCATGAGATAACTGATTATCCCAAAGGACTTGGCGGGGAGGACATCAATTTTGAATGGGTCGGGCCTTTTGCTAGGTTGACCAGAAGGATTGTCGTTTAGATAAACGTATTGCCTGTTTATAAAAACCGCCTTTGTAGTCCAACTTTCAATGTTAAGGTGGTCATGGAGTGACATATGCAAATAATTTCTCGAATGATGCAAAGGGAGCATGTCAATATCATCACAAGTTATGCAAATTCCATGAACCATGAGTTTATCATCTATCCCGCATTCGCATTCGCAAATGAAAATGATTTTTATGACATAGGCTTGGTGTTGTAAATATGCCCTAGATGCAATAATAAAGTTTTTATTATTCCATTTCCATGTTGAGGATTAATTTGTGTTCCTATGCTAGAAGCCTAGAATTGCATTTGAATATGATCGTTCAAAGGGAAACCAAATAATTACATGTGTGGAAAGATAAACACCCAACAAATCCCGAGTGAGGCCTCTGGACTAGCTCATGTATTGTTGATGGTTCTGCTTTCCTGACCATGGGTGTTGTCATTACCTCATCCTTCACCTCATTCCACTGGCCAATTAAAGCAGGAAATAATATTCTTCTAAATGAGGACACGTGATTAAGGGAATATGTTTACCAAGAACCAGTCTTGATCCACACATATTTCAAAGGGCACAGGACATTTATCACACAAGGGAATGTTACCAATGATAACATATTTCCTTAATCTAGTAATATTTCCTTTATTAATCACCACTCCTCTACCAGCCAAACATAACTCTCCACTTTCCTAATGATTTCAGCAGGGGGAATCATTCATTCTCACCTTCACAGATACCGTAGTTGCATAATATATTTGTCCTTAACCACATCATGTCAAAATACCACTTCTCTTATCTAACTTCCACCACAATTTAACCAAAAGACTATATTATGTTTCCTCAAGTATTTAACCCCCAACCCCACTTTACATTGAGGATCGTACATCGTACTCCATTTCACCAAATAGTAGCCTACTTTTTATAATTTATATGCCAAAAGAATTTCTTTTCGCATTATCCTACCACTCAATAACCATTTTGTTCAATAGGAACATAAACATATAATAAGATTTGGCATTATCCTACCACTCAATAACCATAGGTAATAGGCATGCCCAACAATTTGATAAGGAAGCATCCAATTTGACGATTAAACATCTAACCATACTGATGAATAGTGGATCATTTCCACACACAACTAACACCTCAACTTAGAGGAAATGATTTTGCAAACCCGACATAACCTTGGAAAGGTAAAGCAACAACTTAAGATTTAAGTCATATTCAGGATTGTCCTCGAAACACGGAATAGTATTGTTGGGGATATAACTACCAAGTATGACCCGCCCAGAAGGGGCCGGGTCAATCCTAATGGCGGGTTACTAAAAGTTCAGTGAATATACAACCGATGGTTTAGTATAAGACCTGTAGTAGGCCCAAGCCCAGAGGCGGCTTGAGGCCCATGATTGTAAACCGCCATGAGTAAGAAAGGCTTGTAAAGAAAGGCATGTAAAGGAAGTCACCGAGCCAGACACATTATATGAGCCGGCCATGACTCTATAGGCCGCCAGGCGTCAACCCGTGTATATAAGGGGACGACCCGGTGGCGGCTTAGGGCAAGAAACAACAAATCGATGGCCAAGCTAGCGGATTCGCTCCTTGGTCATCGAAACCTAGCAATACAGCATCAACTGGACTAGGCCTTACCTTCACCGCAAGGGGCCGAACCAGTATAAACCTCTCGGGTCCTTTGTCCCGATTAACCCCTTTAAGCTTCCTAGTTGCGACGGCCCTACAACTAAGTCCTTTCGCTAGGACATCTGCTGTAACAATTCCACGACAGTTGGTGCCCGCCGTGGGGCCAGCGCACGGTGTATTTGAGTTCTTGAAGGGCAACTTCGAAGGGCTCAAGGGATACGCTGTGGGCCGGATGACCAAGAGTCATCGTAGCAAGCTCTACATCGAAGACGAAGGATGGGGCCCCAATGCCGGCTCGATTGAGTACGGGTACCGGTTTCCCTTCGGTGGAATCTATGTCTTCATCGGCCGGATCGGCGAGTCAGGCCCTGAGACGGACATTTGCACCAACCTCATCGAGACGGCTCAGCGCGTGAGACACGCCCGGGCTCAACCCGCCGTGCGGCAGGCCTTCATGGGTTGCATCCATGGAGGGGAATTTTCTGATGGATCGATAGACGGTGGTGACACGGCCATCTGCTCTGACGGTGCATCGTCCACAGGCGAGACAGATTCTTTGTAACATCTACAAGATGGCGTGCTTGGGGGCTGTTCTGATGGCAGCAGTATTCCGGACCCCTCTGAGTCGCCGAATCGTGCCGGAGTCTTCATGGCTGGCACTCAACCCAGGCAGAATTCTACGGGTATGGCAGCAATAACCACCGGGTCGGCAGCAGCCGGGTCAGGAGACCCCGCGCCCCCCCCGGCTCAGGTACTAATGGACCTCATGGATAGGATGACGACTCTATTGACTGTTGTGGTTGAGCCGATGGATAAGCCTCAGCATGACGCGGAGGTGGCACGACTACGTGAAGAGGTGGCACAAGCCAAGGAAAATTTAGCAGCAGAAGATGTCAGGATGGCTGCGGAGCGGGCGGTTTTGGATGCTTGTGCTCGGCAGCTTCAAGCGGAGACTTGCCGGCTCTCGATGGATCTGAACGCGTCAAACGAGGTCATGAGGAGAAGACACCAGAAAACTCAGTCACGTCTGCCTCTGACTTACGATCCTAGGAACCTTTTCCACACACCCGGGGCCGGTCCCAGCAACCCGCCGGAGGCAAACGGGATCACAACACCCGGGACGGGGGCGCTGGTTCAGCCGATGGCCATGGAACCGCTCCGTGTGAATGCTGCTCCACCTCATTACACGCTAGTACCACCGGGCCACTTCTCTAACCCTTTGGAGAATTTAATTGCTGCGTCGGCTCGTCTGGTGGCTCTCCCAATGGAAGGCGACTCTCCAACGGCGATCGAAACATGAAGGGTCAGAGAACTTCTTCAGACAGCCCTGGCACAGCAGGATGCGTACTCTTATAGTCGAGACAGGATCCATTCAACCCCTCGTCCAAGCTGGAGCATGAGCTATAGCGGGCATATGGACTCAGCGGCTATATCAAGTAATGCCCAACACCGTAACCAACCGCGCAGGCATGACCCGGTGCAGGATGGAGCCTTTAAGTTGGTGGATCAGGAGAGGTCCGTTAGGAGGCTGAGCGGGCGGTTCAACTGGCAGCTGAGCAGGTGGCTCATCAGGCTTTTCCGGTTTATCCAGCAACCTCTGTTGAGGCAAGAGTGGCCACAAGGACAGGAGGTGTCCCTTGCCTGGTGCCAGCTCTACGTAATGAGCGCTTGCCAAAAGATTTTAAGGGGCCTCGTAGAGTGCCTAATTACACGGCCGACTTGCAGCCTAGGGCATGGATTGAAAGTTATGAGATGGTGATGGAGCTATTGGAGGTCAGCGATGTAGCAATGGCTAAATATTTCACTATGACGTTGGATGGAACAACTCGCACTTGGTTGAAAGGGTTGCCACCCAACTCCATCGGCTCATGGGCGGAGTTAAAAGCCCGGTTCATTCAGAACTTCAAGGACACATGTAAGCAACCTATGTTAATCGTGGACTTGACTAACTGTAAGCAAGAGGAAGGTGAGTCCACGACCCATTGGGTGCGCGGGGTCAAAGAGATAATACATTCATCAGATAAGATGGATGTCGGCTCTGCGGTCTTAATGTTGGAGAAAAATTGCCATTTTGAACCTCTGAAGCAGAAGCTAGGGCGGCTCAAGCGTGATTGTCATGACATGGGCCAGTTGATGGCGACTTTGCTCAAATATGCTGATTCATATAGTACCAAGGACCCCACGTCTGATGAAGAGAAGGCAGGGAAGGGAAAAAAGAACGGCAATGGCAAGGGTCACCAGCATAACCCGATGAATCAAGGAGGTAATAAATGTAAGGCTGACGAGTTTGTGGCTAACGCAGTACACAGGGCAACAACCAACGGCGCAAGGGGAGGCCACCGCCTCGGTCAGGCGGGTCAGGTCCCACCCTTGAGCAACTACTGAATGAACCCTGTCTGAGACACGGCACAGGGAGAATCCAGCTACCCATCTGTGGAAGGACTATACGATGATGAAGGCATTTAAAAATTCCAACATGTTCGATGGTAACCACAGACCTGGCGGCGACGGTTTTCATAGCCCGGCCGCCGGCTCAAGCGGAGGCGGTTTTCACGGCCAGGGCCATCTGGGTAACCAAGGTGGTTATAATCATCAATTCGGCCAAAGTAATCAGCAACAACAGCAGCAGTAGTCCGGGTATCAGAGTAACCCGAAACAGCTGAACAGTGGGCAGTACCACGTATTTACCACTAGTTTGTGCAAGAGGGACCAGAAACTTCATAAGAGGGTTGTAAACGATGTTGAGCCGGCGGTTCCACGTTATCTGAGATGGTCAGAACAGCCTATTGTGTGGAGTAGGGAGGATCACCCTCCCCGGGTTGATAATCCGGGTCACTTGGCTTTGGTGGTGGTGCCTCAGGTTGGTGGATATAAGTTTACTAAGGTGCTCATGGACGGAGGCAGTAGCATCAACATCCTCTATTATGAGACGTTTCGTCGCATGGGGTTGACTGACAAGAGTCTTAAACAATCCAACACTGTTTTTCATGGTGTTGTACCTGGTAAGTCGGCATACCCAGTTGGTAAGATTGAGCTGGAAGTAGCCTTTGGGGATGAATATGACTCTAGGGCTGAGAAGTTAACTTTTGAAGTGGTTAAGATCAAAAGCCCATATCATGCCCTGTTTGGACGGCTGGCTTATGCCAAGTTCATGGCTCGGCCGTGTTATGTATACCTCCAGCTCAAGATGCCGGGTTATAAAGGCACCATCACAGTACATGGAAGCCAGAAAATAGCCCTGGAATGTGAAGAAGGTGATGTTGCGTATGTTGAGTCCGTTTGTGCAACAGAGGAATTAAAGTATTATAATGATAATGTTGACCCGGCAGACATGACGTCTTTGAAGAAGCCAACTACGGAGCATGAATCGGTGTTGAAATTCAAATCAGCTGATGACACCAAGATGGTTGATTTTGTGCCTGGCGACTCATCCAAACAGTTCATTATCAGTGCTAACTTGGACCCAAAATAGAAAAGCACGCTCATCGAGTTCATCTGTGAGAACCGGGACATCTTTGCATGGAAGCCTTCTGACATGCCAGGTGTCTCGAGAGAACTCGCTGAGCACACTCTCAATATTGATCCGAAATTTAAGCCGGTCAGGCAGTTTCTTCCACGGTTTAACGAGGAAAGGCACAAGGCGATTGGAGAAGAGGTGGCCCGACTCTTGGCGACCGGGTTCATTGTTGAAGTTTTTCACCCGGAGTGGTTGGCTAACCCGGTGGTTGTGCTCAAAAAGAACGGCACCTGGCGTATGTGTGTGGATTCGCCGATTTAAACAAGGCTTGTCCGGCTGACCCTTTTGCTCTCCCTCGTATTGATCAGATCATTGATGCTACGGCGGGTTGCGAGCGTTTGAGTTTTTTGGATGCCTATTCGGGTTATCATCATATCAAGATGGCAGTTAAGGACCAGGAGAAGACAGCTTTCATCACTCCGTTTGGAGCCTTCTGCTATGTGTCTATGCCTTTTGGGCTTAAAAGTGCCCAGGCGACTTATCAATGATGTGTGCAGAATTGCCTTCACAATCAGATTGGGCGTAATGTCCATGCTTATGTGGATGATATAGTGGTGAAATCTAGAGAGAAGGAAACCTTTGTAACTGATCTGAAGGAGACATTTGATAACCTCCGGGTCTACAAGATGATGCTTAACCCGGCCAATTGTGTTTTTGGAGTCCCAGCTGGCAAACTCTTGGGTTTTGTGGTATCTAACAGAGGTATTGAGGCTAACCCGGAGAAAATTAAGGCAATTACATCCCTGGCTAAACCGGCATGCATCAATGACGTTCAACGGTTGGCGGGTCGCGTCGCAGCCTTATGTCGGTTCATAAGCCGGTTAGGGGAGAAGGCGATGCCTTTGTATCAAATGATGAAGAAGGCGGATGACTTTGTCTGGAGTGACGCTGCTAACTCTGCTTTTGAGGATCTGAAGAAACAGCTTGCTGAGCCGCCGATTCTTGCTGCTCCGGTTGAGAAAGAGTCGTTGTTGTTGTATGTGGCTGCTAACTCACGTGCTGTCAGTGTCGCCATTGTTGTGGAGCGCAAGGAGGCTGGCAAGGAACATCCGGTCCAACGGCCGGTTTACTACGTCAGTGAGGTGCTCATTGAATCTAAACAAAGATATCCACATTGGCAGAAGCTTGTTTATGGGGTGTTCATGGCAAGCCGGAAGCTCAAGCATTACTTTTAGGTTCACCCAATCACTGTGGTTAGCTCTGCTCCTCTAGGAGACATTATCCAAAATAGAGAAGCCACATGACGAGTCGCCAAGTGGGCTATTGAACTTGGGTCTCATGGTTTGAAGTATATGCCACGTACTGCAATCAAATCTCAAGCGCTGGTTGACTTCATTAATGACTAGACAGAGTTGCAGATGCCAGAGGAGAAACCAAACAACAAATATTGGACGATTCACTTTGATGGGTCCAGACAATTGGAAGGCTCGGGGGTTGGAGTTGTTCTAACTTCTCCTCAAGGTGACAAATTTCGTTATGTGTTACGATTGATGTTTCCTTGCACTAACAATGCAGCTGAGTATGAGGCCTTGCTTCATGGTCTTTGAATGGCTAAGGAAATGAGTTTAAGCCGGGTATGGTGCCTAGGCGATTCAGATCTGGTGACTCAACAAGTGTCAAGCAAGTTGGATTCTAAGGATCCTCTGATGGCGGCTTATCGCCGCGAGGTCGACGCTATTGCGGGGCATTTTAAGGGTTATCAAGTGGAACACATTGACCGCAAAAAGAATGAAGCGGCTGATGCCTTAAGCCGGTTGGGATCTCAGCGTAAGCCGGTGCAACCTAACACCTTTTTAGATGTTTTACATAACCCGTCTGTTAAGTTGCCTACAGAGGAAGATTTGGCCATTCCTGACCCGGAGGCACAGTTGGTGGCGGCTCTTCATGTCATTCCAGATTGGACAGTACCGTTCTTGGCTTACATGACCCGGGGCGAGTTGCCAGAGGACGAGACCCTGTCCCGACAGATAACCCGGCAGTCCAAGTCAATGACAATTTCTGATGGTGAGTTGTATCATCGCAGCGTCACTCGAGCGTTTCAACGATGTGTCTCTCCTGAAGAAGGTCAAGAGATTCTTCGTGAGATCCATGAGGGAGATTGTGGCCATCATGCCGGCTCAAAATCTCTAGTGGCCAAATCTTTTCGTCATGTTTTTACTGGTTAACGGCTCATACTGATGCAGATGATCTGGTCAGTAGGTGAGATGGATGTCAAAAGTTCGCATGACGAGCACACGTACCGTCTCAAGAACTGCGGATGATTCCAATCACTTGGTCGTTTGAAGTTTGGGGGCTTGATATGGTTGGACCTTTCAAAAGATCCAAAGAAAAAAAGACACATCTTTTGGTGGCAGTTGACAAATTCACAAAGTGGGTTGAGGCAGAGCCAGTGAGCAAGTGTGATGCGGCCACGGCGGTTCAGTTCATGAAAAAGGTGATTTTTCGCTTTGGTTTTCCACACAACATTATAACTGACAATGGCACTAATTTGTCCCAAGGTGCTATGGAGGAGTTTTGTCAACGTGAGCATATCCGGCTTGATGTTTCTTCAGTAGCTCACCCCCAATCTAATGGTCATGCTGAGAGAGAAAATCAAGAAATTTTAAAAGGTCTCAAGCCCCGGCTTATGGTTCCTTTACAACGAACACCAGGTTGTTGGGTAGAGGAGTTACCTTCGGTGCTATGGAGTATCAATACCACTCCTAACAGGTCTACAGGTTATACACCTTTCTTCATGGTTTATGGAGCAGAAGCAGTCCTGCCTAGTGACATCCATCATGACTCACCCCGCATGGCGGCTTACGTTGAAGCTAATAATGAACAAGCCCGACAGGATGCACTTGACTTGTTAGATGAGGAACGAGATTTGGCAGTAGCCCGATCAACAATTTACCAACAAGACCTGCGCCGTTATCACAGCCACTGGGTTAAAACTAGAACCTTTCAAGAAGGCGACTTGGTGCTCCGGCTCATCCAGGATCAGTCCGACGCATACAGGCTATCCCCACCTTGGGAAGGGCCCTTTGTGGTCAGTAAGAACTTAAACAATGGGTCATATTACCTTATTGACGTTCGAGAGCACAAAGACTCACGTAAGTCGGAGGAGAAGACCCGCCAGTCGTGGAATATTGCCTAGCTTCGGCCATACTACACCTGAGCCACCGGCTCTCGTCATGTACATACTTTGACGTTGTATATATTATGATAAGTAATAAAACAAGACCTCTGTCCTTTTCCTCTTCAATGGTCATATATCTTTACTATTTTCATCATTTAAATGACTATTAAGGGGCTGATCGTATCCGAATCTAGCTTAACCCTTTTGGTCCGGCTCAGAGAATCTAGCCATAAACTTCATGGTCACTAGGGGGCTTCCTATTCAAACATAGGTCGTATTCGAACCAAAGAGAACATAGCTGTCGTAACCCTCTTGATCAGCTCAAAGCCAAACTCACTAGAGGGCTTCTTAATTGTATCTGAATCATAGCTTAACCCCTTTTGGGTCCAACTTGGATCGTACTCAAATCATGGTCGCTAAAAACCTCTCAAGGTCATTTGGGGGCTTCCTATTCAAACATAGGTCGTAGTCGAACCAAAGAGAACATAGTTGTCGGTACCCTCTTGATCGGCGCAATGCCAAAGCCACTGGGGGCTATATGATTGTATTCGAATCTTAGCTTAACCCCTTTGGTCCGGTTTACTGATCGTATTCGAATCAGAAGCCTCCAATTTTTATTTAAATATTTTGATTTATATTGTCTGAAGCATAGTGTTTTGTCTTACTGTTTTTTATCATCTCAAATTTAACTGTCAGTATGGTTTCAAATTAAACCGGCTCGGTTATTCGACAATGAGTTGCCAAGGCATAACAGTCGTCAGACATACGGAAGTATTGACTTCTACAAAAGATTGGGTTATCAACCTCATCATCCGGGTCATGTAAACCGGCAGTCCAGATTCAAAGAACACAGGTATGACAGTGTCATTCATGAACAGGTTTCTCTGTGTTTTTTCGTTAATCAAAGGTTTTTTAGCCTTCTTTATCTTACATCTGGTTCTGTCTTTTCCACTATGATAATTTCATAAGTCATATACCGGGTGTTTTGACCCGTCCGGTGCTAAACCACCACGATAGCTTTTTAATTATTTACATGAACAGAGTTAAAACATTGCAGATGTAATCATGGATGTGTTGCATATATATATTGACATCATTGGCAAAGATTCATATGCAACATTTTATGCATGATGGCATAGGCAAAACATGCGGTTTTCAAACTAATCTATTACAAGACTTTGAAAGCCCAAAAGATGGTTATGTCTCTCCTCTCGCCGGTTCACCTCCCTCTACTAGTTGGAAGCTGGGATTGGACCAGTCAAAGCCGTTCAGAGCAATGAACTTCGCTTCATTGTCAATCAGGCCGACTGGGTCAACTTCCGGGGTAAAAGTGTGTTGGCGAACCGGCGGGATAAGATCTGTCACCTTATAACAGGGAGTCGCCATCTTCTTATTCTCCATATCAAAACCCGGCTGATATTTGTCGATGTTGGTCTCCTTTCCAAGAATGGTAGCTTGAGGACGAACTCCCCTCACACAGCCAATAAAGTCATCTTGCTCAAATGGAGTCCCGTCTTCCTTCATAGTAGGGTACCCCTTAGCCACATCCACCGGGTCTAAATCCGGCACCCAGGCTTTGGAGCGGCTCAGGGCAGTCAGGGCTCCGGCTCTGGCACATGATCGTTTGACCTCTTGAAACCTAGCGGGTAAGATCGATAACTTCTTCAAGACATCACTCAAACGGTTGGGTCCTTGGTTGGCAGGGGAGATAGTAGCAAGTGCTAGTTGAGCGCCAGTATACAATTGCTCCACCAAGGTATAAACCGCCTTCAGTTTTGTCACACTATCTTGGCTCAGATTTTTACTTCGTGGATCTGCGAGTGTTTTTAACAAAGGCTCAGTAGGCGGCTTATATTCCTGGTCAAAATAAAGTATAAGTGATTAATACAAATGACTTACCGAAGATGGCGGAGACCATTTGAGACACACGGTTTTTAAGCTGGTGAGTTCCGTGGTAACCTGCTCAAGAGCCGCCTCTGCTGTCTCGGCACGTTGTATCAGCAAGGTCTTCTCATCGGCCCATGATTTCTTCTTTTCAATCAAACTGGTCTTTGATTTTTCAGTTTCAGAGAGACTCAATTGAAGTTTGGAGTTAACAGTCTTTATCTCCGCCTCTTGATCCGCCGGCTGGGTCTTTGCATCCGTCAATTGAGATCCCAATTTAGTTAGGGCGGTCTACAAGCATGCACAAGTGTGTCAAGATTTAACTAATGGTTATAATGATTGAAGTCAAAAGTACTTTGCAAACACAATACCACTTGGCACTTGGGGGCTAATGTCTGCCAAAGCAATTTTTAAGCAACATGATTCTTCTATGTTTCAAGTCCCAAGTGTTTTACAAAGTAACAACGCTTGGCACTTGGGGGCTAATGCATGACATTCAGAAGTTTTTAAGTTGAGCGGGATCATACTAATTTGGACTGAGTTAAGACAGTTAAGAAGTTAAGTACCGGTTCATTTATGATAAATTGAGCCGGCCCTTCGGGACTACAGGTGAAAGTTTATACTAATCTGTTGGAGTTAGGAAAAATCTAAAGACAAGGTATCAACCTATATCATAAGTCTACAGATCATTCAGGTTCGTCATAATCTGAAGACTTGGGGGCTCGCAGAGTATATATAAAACAGAGTACATACCTCATATTTCAGTTGCAATTGCTGGACCATCTCAATTTTTGAGTCACGGCTGGAATGCACATGACTGAGATAGCCGGACAGTATGGTCACTAACATTCAGGTGAGTGTAGTGAGAGATATCAAACTGTACTTTCTGCCTTTCTAAGGCCTCCTGTTTGGCAGAATGCCTGGCCAGCACAGTCGGATTACCCGGCACAACAAATCTACTGCCAGTGATCAGAACGTCATGGTCAGAAGACGCTGGCGGGTTAGCTGAACTGGATGGTCTGATGGTGGAGTGATCAACAATGGTTTCATCAGCTGACGGCTCAGGAGGGTCCAATTGAGCATGGACAGCCGGATCTTTTGGCACTTCAGATTGAGCGGGAGGAGTTGATGTTGCCGATTCAAGTGCAGGATTTCTTGGGTCTTCTGCCAGTTTAATAACCTTAGCCTTCTTGGACTTTGCTTGACCACTAAGAAAGATTTTTTATGAGACAGTTAGTATAATGATGCAGTTTTAAAGATGCAGAGGAAAGATGATTTTCCTTACCCAAGGGCAGTCTTGAAAGCCGGAAATTGAGTCTGAGATGAGTCGCTAGAAGAGCGAGAAACCTCCTGCGAAAATAAAATAAAGTTAAAGCATAAGAGGAAATAGATTCACGGATAAAAACAAAGGACAAAGGTAAAATAAACCTCATTCCGGCGTTTTCGAGGAGTTTTTTGTAAGTCAAAAGGTGGTTCATCACCATCATTAGTCTGGGCCTGACGGCGGCTCTCATGTTGCTGCTTTTTCAAAAGAAAATGAGGGCCCAAATAAGCCAAAGGGTGCGAAAACCTTACTTTCCGGGTTACCGGTCAAAGTTTCTGTCTTGGCAAAGGGGTTGAGTCGGACGAGATAGTTACGTCTTCTTCCACGGCCTGGCTTGCCCCCGTGTCGTCTTGGCCATAGTCAGTGTCAATAAGATAGTTGAAAAACTGGGCAAGGGAGTCAAGGGCTACCTCCGACTCAGAAACATCATCCAGCGGGAACATGCCAGATGCAGTCTTCTTCTTCTTGGGCTTCCGGGTCGTTCTCTTGGCGGCTATGGCAGCGGCTCCAGCCTTCTTGGCAGCTTCATGATCATACTTAGCCTTCCAAAAGTCAGATTTGGCCTGTAAACAAATAAACCGGTTAAAAAGTCATGCAAGTATTTAAACTATTGAGGAAGACACAAAAACAGAAAGTGGTCAGGGTTTTTTTTCACCTCTGGTGCCGGGTTAAGTTTGCAGAAGGGGTTTAATCTAACCTTACTGCAGTCCTCGTATTTGCCATTCACGAGGATGATTGACATCGCAACAATGTCTTCTTCAGTTAGTTGTACAGAGTTGTGATGTAGAGAATCATCTGGGGCTCCGCCATATTCATACATCAATTTGGGTCGGCGGCTTAGAGGGATGACCCGCCATGCGATCCAGCAACGAATCAGGTCAACTCCAGTTAAGCCGTTTCCCAATAAAGCTTGAATATTTTTGATAGATGGGATAAGCTTCTTGCGTTCAATAGGAGTAAGCTTGTCGGGGAGCACAAACTTGGAATCAAGACAATCCGTGCGATAACCCGGCAGTGGTTTTTCATCGGCTGGTGATATGTCTTGCAGTAGAACCAGGTTTGATTCCAATCTTTGGGATGGCTTGGTAAGACCACTAAAGGAAAGACGACACCTTGTCGACATTGAATCGAGATTCCGCCGAGTTCCAAGCTAGGGCCGTTGGTACACTCATTCTGGCGGTTCAAATAAAAGTACTCTCTGAAGAGTTCCATAGTCGGCTCCTCTTGAAGATACACCTCACAGAGAACTTGAAAATTGCAGATGTTGGATATGGAATTGGGTCCAAGATCTTGAGGGTGAAGTTTGAAAAAATGAAGAACGTCTCTGAAGAACTTTGAGTCGGGTGGTGAAAAACCCCGATTCATGTGGTCAGTGAAGGTAATAACTTCACCGTCTTTGGGATTAGGTCGTTCCTCGTCCGGGTCAGGAGCACGATAAGACATAATGTTTTTCTCTGGCAAAAATCCAATGGTGACAAACTCTTTCAAGTTATCTTCAGTTACTCTGGAGGGGACCCAGTTGCAGACTGTTGGCGCTTTTGACGGCATGATGAAAAAGGGGAAGCTGAAAAGAAAGTAATTTGCCGGTTCAATTTATTGATGAAGTTACAGGTTCATGATCATGATATAGATGAATAATGGCGGCTTAAATAAGGGCTAATGACATATAAAGGAAAAATAAGTCGGAGTCATAAGCCGACATGACTAAACGGTATTCAAAGGTTGCCAGAATCAAAATTGGCTAAGTGTTAAGACAAATGGGTTTCCCGAGCTGTGGCTATTATTATGGATCAAAATGGTTCAGAAAAGAAAAATAAAGTTAGATGTAAAAAACGGGCACAGAGGAGTTTTTCAGTTATAAAGAGGCATTTATGCAAGAGACGGGGATCTGCTAGCATCTAAAATGGATGAGAAACAACTACCACGTAAGTTCTGCACTACTTTTAGATCAAAAGAGGGTGCGGTAAGAGAGGTTGCAACAAATCTATGACGAACAGCAAAGAACACAAGGAGAAAACCTCCTGAACCCTTTTGCAGATCTATGTGGGTGAGAAGGTGATAGCTTACGGGTGCGGAGTTGCTGCGGAGGATCACCGCCGTTCTCTGGACAGAATCAGGGTGATGCAGCGGCCGGAGTTTAGGATGACGATGCGCTGTGGCGG
Source organism: Triticum aestivum (assembly GCF_018294505.1). Classification (NCBI taxonomy): domain Eukaryota; kingdom Viridiplantae; phylum Streptophyta; class Magnoliopsida; order Poales; family Poaceae; genus Triticum; species Triticum aestivum. Next base: position 635,296,764 of record NC_057803.1, read on the forward strand.
CGGCGGAGCTCGAGCGGCAGGGAAGGTGCGAGAGGAAGAAGAAGAAAGAGGAAGGAATGGCCAAGCCTATTTATAAGGGGATAAGTGAACAGGCAGGCGCGAAAATCGAGGAAGACCAAAGTAATGATTATCCAGCTAAACGGACGCCTTGATTCTCAGAAGACATTTAAGGATAAGGATCCATTGAAGATGACATCATGGCAGATTTTCATATTTTCTGAAGATGACGTCATGGCGGGTTACAAGAGCTTTTACAAACAGAGGAGAATGGATTTCGTTTAAGGTGTTAGAGATTGACAAGAACAAGGTTCAAATCAACCTGGAGCCTAATGTCGGGGATATAACTACCATGTATGACCCGCCTAGAAGGGGCCGGGTCAATCCTAATAGCGGGTTACTAAAAGTGCAGTGAATATAAAAGGCGATGGTTTAGTATAAGACTTGTAGTAGGCCCAAGCCCAGAGGCGGCTTGAGGCCCATGATTGTAAACCGCCATGAGTAAGAAAGGCTTGTAAAGAAAGGCATGTAAATGAAGTCACCGAGCCGGACACGTTATATGAGTCGGCCGGGACTCTGTAGGCCGCCAGGCGTCAACCCGTGTATATAAGGGGACAACCCGGTGGCGGCTTAGGGCAAGAAACAACAGATCGATAGCAAAGCTAGCGGATTCGCTCCTTGGTCATCGAAACCTAGCAATACAACATCAACTGTACTAGGCCTTACCTTCACCGCAAGGGGCCGAACCAGTATAAACCTCTCGTGTCCTTTGTCCCGATTAACCCGTTTAAGCTTCCTAGTTGCGATGACCCTACGACTAAGTCCTTTCGCTAGGACATCTGCCATGACAATTCCACGACAAGTATTATAACCATATTGTAAAATAGATGCACCATTAGGAATCAAATCGCTAATAAGCCCTTTCATAGTCCATTTTCTTGATCTTGGGTAACTTTTTTAGTTAAACAACCAACACAAAAGTTCAAAAAGGAAAGGAGATAAGGGTCATCGTAGAGCACCCGCTTAGTGCTCTGCAAGTAAGGACCACTAGAATCATTCAATTTAACACTAATAGTTCCCCCAACAATTTCCTAATCCAATCAATCCATTTTTATCAAAACCTCACATGGCATGACAGTCTATCAAAATGTCCCAATTGACTTTACTGTATGCCTTCTCGAAGTCAAGTTTCAGTGCAATACTAGGTTTATTTTTGACATAAGAATGATGCAAGATTTCATGCAAGGTCATAATCCCATCCATAATATCACGACAGTAAAGGCATTCTGGTATACACTAAATAGTGTCAGGCGAATAGTTAAGACTTTTGTAATAATCTTGTAAATGCATCTTAACAGGAAAATTAGTCTACCCTCTACACTGTTGTGTCTGATTAGCATCAGATATCTTAGGGAGCAAAGTGGTAACCTCATAGTACAAGCATTGTACATCAAGGACCCATCATCGAAGCAAGTAAAAATCCTCATCATGTCAGCATTAACCACCTCCCAGCAACATTGAAGAAAATTCAGTAGGAATACTATATGGCCTAGGTGCAAGGTTATAGGTTCATAGAAAATAAGGCATGTTTCAATTAGTTTCAGAGAAAGGTCTAGTGAGATTAAAATTCTTTAATTTAGAGAGTTTCTCCTAGCTTTCCAAATATTAGAAAATAAGTTGCATAAGTTTCAAGGAGGAGGACCAAATAAAACTTTCTAAACATTTGTAGCATCTTTAATAAGATCTTCAGTTCCCTCAATATTCACCTCCCCATCCTAAGAGAAAAAAATAGCATTCCTTTTTTTTGAGGGAAAAAATTTGCATTCCTCCTCTTTCTACCATTCAAAATCCTATGAGAATAGACAGTCTTTCACTCCCCTTTAAGTAACCAATTATCACTTGATTTCAATAACCAAGCTAGCTCTTCCTCAACTAATAAATTCTATAATTCAACACACATGTCAACTTCTCTAGAGTATAGCTCAGCATGCAACATATGAGTCTCCTCTAATTATTCCACACTACCAGTTTCTCTTTTAGATAATTCTTCCTTTTTATAAACATCCCGAGGTAATTAGAGCCCCAACATGTTTTAACCTCTTTATATTGATAATAATAATATCAATATGATGATTGTATTTTACAGGTTGCCACCAAAATTTGGCAACCAGGGGGATAAATGGTTGGCTTTTGAGCCAGTTATGGTCAAATATGAACTCCTCTTATGAGGGAGTAAGCATAAGCTTGCTATCGTCAATATTAAGCAACATGGGGTAATGATAAAAAAGGTCTCTTTTCTTGCAAAAATATCAAAAATTTCTCTAGCAAGTTTCCTTACATAAGTAAGAGGAAAAACATCTTCCCAGAAGAAAGACATTAAAATTCTATACAATTTTTCAATTGTAGGATTTTTATGATTATTCGACCCAGATATACATCCCACCATCCAAATCATCCTCTCTAAGGCATAAAGTATTAATTACATAGTTGAAAACATCTCAAGAGTGAGCCAACTTGGTTTTCTTATTCTTTTGACCCACATGCCTAAGGATATTAAAAACTCCCCCAACAATATAAGGAAAATCCATATCATTACAAAAAGCAGCAAGCTCAGTTGAATACTCAAGTTTATATTCCTCATGGGCAAAGCCATAAACCACTATAATCCCAAATGTATTTCTAAGTTTCTTATCAAACATGATAAGTTGCAACAGATGCTTCCAGCTTTACAGGAAACAACATCGAAAGTTTCTCGTATGACCCCACAGTGTATGCCACCAGACTTTCCAGCGGACGGAATCCAGTTCCAACAAAAAAGGTCACCATGGTCAACCTTTCTCATAAATTTGAAGCAAAACCCTATTTTTTCATAGTTCCGTATAATCTAGGAAAATCAAGTGATGCTCATGGATTAAGTCAACTGAACATGTCGATATTTCTTCCTTCCCCACCCCCTCTAAAATTCCATAAAAGGCCAATCATTTTTTCCCATAAAGGTGTGTGAGTTCTTCTGCCAGGTCTACCCTGGGCCATATGTTAGCACCTGCAGCTAAATTTGGTTTAGATTTCTCCAGTTCCCTCACCACATTAATGAAGGAAAATTAATTATCAGAAATTTAAACACCACACATAGTTAAAACACAATGGAATAAAAAATATTGTACAGTTTCTATATTGATTGGTAACTTAGCTCCAAAACTGGAGCAAGCTATGCTGAGCTAACTAGATAAAGTCGATCGAGCCAAGCTTCGTAATACCAAGCTTCTCTTGAGCCACGCAATTACATCAGCGACTTGAGCGATCGGGCTTTAACAGGCCTCCTCCACCTCTTCTTGAACAAGCTCTTCATCATCATAATGTCGCGCAATTGTTTGCCATTGCAACCAAGTGCGTCGTCGTTGTTTCTCTCCTTGTCGCAGATGACAATGTTGGCATTCTCCCATTGAGCCTAGGCTTCTCGACCTGTGTCTCTTGATCTGCAATGTTGACAATGTTGGCATTCTCCCATCTTTCTGTTGTTCAATGGGTAGTGGAGGTTCTTCCAGCACACTACTACCACCGCTTGATCTGCAATGCCTCTTGGAGTTGCATGAGGGGCCAAACCCTGCGTAGTAGTAGAACGCCTCGCCCATGTCAACGACGGGCCTCTTCATTGGTGGCTTCTTGCCATCCCCCTTGTTGCATGTCCACAATCCCTTCTTCACTTTGATCCCCTTATTCGTCTTTGACTTGCTCTCATTCTTCTTCCCCTTTGTCGTTTTTGCAGCCATGTTGATGGCCCCATCGACCATATCTACAGTCGTCTTCTCCTTGATGGAGCCGTTCGGCATGCAGATACTGGATGGGAAGAGCCAACTAGCTCGTCGTGTAGTTCTGAAGTAAGTCTTCTCGAAGCGTTCCTCCACCTAAATGGGATGGTAATTTGGAAAATATTTGTCAAGAGATGAAAAGAGCTAGCACTAGTAGTATAATGAACTGAAATGGGGTAGGGGCATGGAGCAAGATCAGGATTTTCATTACCAGGCGATAAATTCGGTTACCGCCCAATAACTGTGTTTGTCGACCCCCCCCCCACACACACACACACACATACACACGCAAGAAATACATCTAACATGCAAAAAAACTGCTTTTTAATGAATACAAATGCTTAGCATATAGTCATGTACTTCGTGCTTCGAGAAATACTTGTTGGTGGAATGGATAAAAAGGAATGTATTTAGAACTAAAATATGTCTAGATACATCCATTTCTCCGACAAATATTTCCGGACGGAGGGACTACTATCGTATGTAGAAAGGAACCCAATAGCAGCAAACATTCGCTGGGAGGATGACAATTTCTTCATAAACATATGATAACTTATGGGAAGAAGGGAAAAATGCGGCAAAAAAGGCAGGATTTGCCATCTCCGTCCGGAAACCCAATAGCAGGAAACATTCCCTGGGAGGATGACAAATTCTTCAGAAACACATGATAACTTATGGGGGGAAGGGGGAAAAATGCGGCAAAAAAGGCAGGATTTGACATCTCCCACCACATAAACTTGCCACACAAAAAAGTTTGCTTGCCACACCCTTCCCAGCTGACATTCGCCAGATAACATATCCCATGTAGGATTTCAGATTATTTTGGTTAAACTCGTGTTGAATACGTACCTATAACTAGGTAAAAAATTGAATTGAAAAATTGATTTTAAATTTCATCTGAAATTTTCCTGGTATACTGCCCACAAAAAGAAAAAAAAATCTCAATTTGTAATCCAAAACCTTGGGCAAGATCAATGGCCGACCTTGCTGCCACTACCACGCCGGCGCGGCCACCGACCAGCCACATATTACAGCGAGATAGCGTGTGGTAACTACCTGACAGACCCTAGACGGCCAGACCTAGACGCAGCACCATTTACTTGTGGTAACGCACGCTTGGAGGAGGGTAACCCTAGCGACGGCAGAGGAAAGGTAAGGGAAACACGCTGGCTGCTACACAGAAACAGGCGGCGGCGCACAAATCTTCGACACACACATACAGCAAGCACCAAGCAAGCCGCGGGAGGGCAGGAAGGTCAGATGGAGCGAGTGGGGCGAAATTACCTCGGGATCCGCGAGGTCGAACTGGTCCATGAGGTCCCACGGCGACATGCTGAGCACGCAGCAGGGCTCCACGCAGGAGGAGGCCTCGGGCGCCACCAAGCCGGCGCTGGATTCGTGGGCTTGGTCCGTCGCCGCCGGCGGCGGCGGCGGCGGGGACAACTCGAATCGAGGCGGGTCAGAGGGGGCCGGGGCGGGGGCCAAGGCAGCGGCTGCGCCGCCCAGCAGCCGGGAGGCGGACCTGCGGATCCGCATGGCAGCCGGGGGCGGGGCGAGGGGAGGTTTGGATCTGCAGAGGTAGCTAGCGACTGGAGGTAGGGTTTGAGATTTGTCGAAGCCGCAGCCCGCAGGACGAAGGCTGCTAGTTTGGAGTTGAGTGGGCCTCCTTGGTCAGTCACGGTGAACACCTGTACTGAACTGACGGAGCCTTGCTTGAGCGATGATGGATGTGCTGGTTCGCTAACTTTTTTTCTGATGAAAAATTTACTCACTGTTGCGCCTGATGATTTTGAAAATGTACTGCAGTAACTCTTTTTTTTCTTGAGTTGAAAATATATACTACTCCCTTTGTTACTAAATATTTGTCTCTCTAAAGATTTCAACAAGTGGTTATATACGAAGCAAAATGAGTGAATCTACACTCTAAAATATGTCTAGATACATCTCTATGTTGTAGTCCATTTAAAATGTGTAAAAACACAAATATTTTGAAACGGAGGGAGTAACTTGCAAGGTACTCTAGTGGACCACGTAGGCATTCGGGGGTGAGACCAGAAGACCCTTGCTGCCTCCAGGGTCACTCTCGCTCACTCAAGCGACAACGCCGCCGCCAGTCAGCCACCCAAAAGCCTCCGCTTCACCATCCAAAGCCTCCACATCGTCGCTGGAGAAGGCCGATCCACGATAGACTACAATGACAGGGCGTTCTGCCAATACCCTCCCTTTACACGCTTCTCCACTAGGCACTCGCAGTCCCCTCCTTGGCCATGTAGACCCCCTACCATTGTCACCCATCGTCGGCTTGTTTCGGATTTGGTCCTCTCTTTGTCAGTTCAATGGTTGTCCCAAACAACGGGCGACACCTGCAAGATGTTGTGTCCGATAGCGGTCTGTGGTCCGCCCCTGTTGCCTCCCAATGTTGATGACCCCCGTCCATCCATGGTAGTGTTGGGGAATGCAGTAATTTCAAAAAAATTCCTACGCAGACACAAGATCATGGTGATGCATAGCAACGAGAGGGGAAGAGTGTTGTCCATGTACCCTCATAGACCGTAAGTGGAAGCGTTATGACAACGCGGTTGATGTAGTCGTACGTCTTCACGATCGACCGATCCTAGTACCGAAAGTACGGCACCTCCGCTATCTGCACACGTTCGGCTCGGTGACGTCCCATGAACACACAATCCAGTAGAGTGTCGAGGGAGAGCTTTGTCAGCACGATGGCGTGATAACGGTGATGATGATGCTATCGGAACAGGGCTTCTTCTAAGCACCGCTACGACATGACCGAGATGGATTATGGTGGAGGGGGGCACCGCACACGGCTAAGAGGTCAATGATCAACTTGTGTGTCTATGGGGTGCCCCCCTCCCCCGTATATAAAGGAGTGGAGGAGGGGGAGGGCCGGCCCTCTATGGCGCGCCCTAGGGAAGTCCTACTCCCATCGGGAGTAGGACTCCCCCCTTCCAAGTAGTAGGAGTAGGAGAGAAGGGCGGGGAGGAGAGGGGAAAGGAAAGGGGGGGCGCCCCCCACCCAATTTGGATTGGGCTAGGGGGCGCACCTTCCACCTTTTCCCTTCCTCTCCTCTATTTCACTAAGGCCCAATAAGGCCCATATACTCCCCGGGGGGTTCCGGTAACCTCCCGGTACTCCAGAAAATGCCCGGACTCATCCGGAACCATTCCGATGTCCAAACATAGGCTTCCAATATATCGTTCTTTACGTCTCAACCATTTTGAGACTCCTCATCATGTCCGTGATCAAATCCAGGACTCCGAACTACCTTCGGTACATCAAAACACATAAACGCATAATATCGATCGTCACCGAACGTTAAGCGTGCGGACCCTACGGGTTCGAGAACTATGTAGACATGAACGAGACATCTCTCTGGTCAATAACCAATAACGGAACCTGGATTTTCATATTGGCTCCCACATATTTTACGAAGATCTTTATTGGTCAAACCGCATAACGATATACGTTGTTCCCTTTGTCATCGGTATGTTACTTGCCCGAGATTCGATCGTCGGTATCTCAATACCTAGTTCAATCTCGTTACCGGCGAGTCTCTTTACTCGTTCCATAATGCATCATCCGACAACTAACTCATTAGTCACATTGCTTGCAAGGCTTATATTGATGTGCATTACAGAGAGGGCCCAGAGATACCTCTCCGACAATCGGAGTGACAAATCCTAATCTGATCTATGCCAACTCACCAAACACCATTGAAGACACCTGTAGAGCACCTTTATAATCACCTAGTTACGTGGTGACGTTTGATAGCACACAAAGTGTTCCTCCGGTATTCGGGAGTTGCGTGATCTCATAGTCATAGGAACATGTATAAGTTATGGAGAAAGCAATAGCAACAAACTAAACGATCATCATGTTAAGCTAAAGGATGGGTCAAGTCAATCACATCATTCTCTAATGATGAGATCCCGTTAATCAAATGACAACTCATGTCTATGGTTAGGAAACATAACCATCATTGATTCGACGAGCTAGTTAAGTAGAGGCATACTAGTGACATTCTGTTTGTTTACGTATTCACACATGTACTAAGTTTCCGGTTAATACAATTCTAGCATGAATAATAAACATTTATCATGATATAAGGAAATTTAAATAAAAACTTTATTATTGCCTCTAGGGCATATTTCCTTTAGGTAGTGTGGTTTCCTGGGGGTGCGCCATTTGTATTGTGCCCCCCCCCATGCTGACAGTGAGGTTGCCTAGGGATGATACCTCGTCTGGCACTCGGGCCTTTAACTGGTGCGTCATTACGGCCAACCGCGACCATCCAACGATGCTCTGTCCCTCATTTGTTGTTGAAGAACCCTCTAGCTCTTGGATGGTTAGTGCAACGGCTTTGCTACAATCTTTTTTTTTTGAAAAGGGGGGACTCCCTGGCCTCTGCATCAGAACGGTGCATACAACCATCTTAATAAAGCGAACAAAAGGTTCAACAAGGTCTTAGAGTCTCGAAATGAAATAAAGGGAGCTTACAAAGAGCCAAAAGGGCCAAAAACAAACTGGCCATGAAAAAGCCACAACCTGCTGGCATAAGAGAGACAGGAAAACTAATTGCCTATCCTATTACATGACCGCCATCCAAACCGGTTGAACATATCCCGTGCTACCATCTCCCAGCGGGTAGATCCAGTAACCAAACGCTCCCTGGCCTCCGTCGGAGTGAGTAGCGACCACATACGGATCAATGGAGTGGATCTGAAAATAACCTGCAAAAATGAATATTTGTTGTTCTGTTAAAGACCAAATCATTTCTGCAGTTCCAGACTGCCCACAATAAAGCACAAACTCCTACTCGAATATGTCTCGTTGTTTCGGACTCAATCCCGTGAAGCCACGTTCCAAATAACGTGTTGACAGAACTCAATGGAGTAATGTTAAATGCAATATGGACTGTCCGCCATAAGACTTTTGCTAGCGGGCAATCAAGAAAGAGGTGTTTGATGGTTTCATCCTGATCACAGAAACTACACCTAGTAGATCCTGTCCAATTACGTTTTGCCAAATTGTCCTTGGTTAATATTACTTGCTTATGGACAAACCACATAAACACTTTGATTTTCAAAGCAACTTTAACGTCCCAAACATGTTTGGACCTAGGAATCGAGCTTGAATTGATAACATCAACATACATTGATTTAACAATAAACTCTCCAGACCTAGTAAGCTTCCAACGTAATTTATCCGGTTGTTGAGTTAGCTGAACCTCCATCAGTCTCCTTACTAGATGGAGCCATTCTTCCCAACGATTGCCAACTAGCATCCTTCTGAACTGAATATTAAGGGGGACGGACTGAAGTATTGTTGCAACGGACGCCTCACGTCGTTGAATAATACGATACAGAGACGGGTATTGAATGGCAAGGGGGGTCTCTCCGAGCCAAGTATTCTCCCAAAATCGTGTATTAGCACCATTGCCAATAATAAACTTTGTCCTATTAAACAAGGTTAACTTGACTTTCATAAGCCCTTTCCAAAAAGGTGAGTCAGTCGGCCTTGTTGACACCTGTGACAAAGTTTTGGAGTGAAGATACTTGCTACGGAGGATCTGCGCCCAAGTGGCATCAGTATCGTTCGATAGCTTCCACAACCACTTGCCGAGAAGACATCTGTTCTTGACCTCAAGATTATCAATAACAAGCCCCCCTTGGTCTTTTGGTCGACAGATGATATCCCATTTGGCGAGTCGGTATTTTCTTTTTGATTCATCGCTCTGCCAGAAAAATCGGGATCGATAGAAATCTAGTCTTTTCCTAACTCCAACTGGGACTTCGAAGAACGACAAAAGAAACATAGGCATACTCGTGAGAACCGAGTTAATCAAAATTAATCGGCCTCCGTATGACATGAGCTTGCCCTTCCAGCAACTTTGTTTCTTTTCAAATCGGTCCTCGATGCACTTCCATTCTCTGTTTGTCAGCTTACGATGGTGGATTGGTATACCTAAGTACGTAAAAGGTAAAGTCCCCAATTCGCACCCAAACAATTGCCTATAAGCCTCTTGTTCGTCATTGACTCTACCAAAGAAGAACAGTTCGCTTTTGTGAAAGTTAATCTTTAACCCGGTCAATTGTTCAAATAAGCATAACACCAGCTTCATATTTCTCGCTTTGGCCAAGTCATGCTCCATAAAGATGATCGTATCATCGGCGTACTGAAGGATGGACACACCTCCATCAACTAGATGAGGTACCAAGCCACCCACCTGACCAGCCTCCTTAGCCCTTCATATCAAAATTGCCAACATATCAACTACAATGTTGAACAAGATAGGAGACATCGGATCCCCTTGTCTCAGACCCTTATGTGTCTGGAAGTAATGACCTATGTCGCCATTCACTTTAATTCCAACACTCCCTTTTTGCGTGAACGATTCTACATGGCGTCGCCAGGCTTCATCAAGGACTTTCATACGCAAAACCTATTCAAGGAATGGCCATTTGACTTTATCATACGCTTTCTCGAAATCCACCTTAAAAAGAACTCCATCTAATTTTTTCGTGTGGATTTTTTGGAGAGTTTCATGAAGGACCACCACCCCTTCTAGGATGTTTCTGTCCGGCATGAAAGCAGTTTGGGAATGCTGCACCACAGAATGCGCAATCTGTGTGAGCCTATTAGTCCCTACCTTGGTGAATATTTTGAAACTAACATTGAGGAGGCAGATCGGCCTGAACTGCTCAATTTTCACAGCTTCCATTTTCTTAGGAAGCAGTGTTATTGTTCCAAAATTTAAATGAAATAATTGAAGCTGTCCAGAGAATAGATCATGGAACATTGGTAACAAATCCCCTTTAATAATATGCCAACACTTTTTATAGAACTCCGATGGAAATCCATCCGGTCCTGGAGCCTTATTGTTCTTCATTTGCGCAATAGCTTCAAACACCTCTTTCTCTGAGAACGGGGCAACCAAAATATCATTTTCATCAGCAGTGAGTTGAGGCACATCCTCCACCCTGGACTCGGCCAGGGATACTGAACTATCCTCCGGAGGTCCAAACAACTGTTTATAGTACTCGGTAATGTAGTGTTTGAGGTTATCCTGTCCTAAAATAGTTCCTTCAACTTGTTCAAGATGGAAGATTCTCTTCTTTCTGTGCTTGCCATTAGCAATCAGGTGAAAGAATTGAGTGTTCGCGTCCCCCTGGACAACCTTGCGGACCTTAGCCCGCAACGCCCACTTTAATTCTTCCTCACGGAGAAGCCCTTTCAACCTCATCTCCGCGTCAAGTTTAGCATGAAGCTCCGTGGCTTGCAATATCGTGGATTCGGCTTTTAAATCTAGGGCCTGAATAAGTGAAAGAAGCCTTTCCTTTTCAACCTTATAAATCCAACTAAGGTGCTTAGCCCACCCACGTAAGAAACTTCTCATATGCCTAATCTTATTCTGCCAGCGCTCAACAGAAGTCCTACCTCCTGCATCCTTAGCCCATTCCCTGGCTATCAGATCCAAGAAGCCTTCACGCTCAAACCATGCCAGCTTGAATGAAAAGCAATTTTTGTTTCCTACGTGGTTTGGCTCACCCGAGTCCACGAATAACGGTGTGTGATCAGAAATTCCGCACGAGAGAGCCTGGACCGTTACCAAAGGGAATTTCTGTTCCCACTCGACACTCGCTAGGACTCGATCCAGCTTCTCAAACATCGGGTTTGGCAAATTATTATCCCAAGTAAATTTTCTACTAGAAAGCTCTATCTCTCTCAGATCCAGGGTTTCAATAATGGTATTGAACATAGACGACCATCTGCCGTCGAAATTGTCATTATTCTTTTCCTCTCTCCTTCTAATGATATTGAAGTCACCCCCAACTAAAATCGGGAGCTGCTCGGAGCCGCAAATTCGGAAAAGATCCGCCAAAAACTCCGGTTTAAACTCGGGCTGCGCTGCACCATACACTGCCACCAGGGCCCAATTAAACCCATCAGCTTTAGACCTAACCCGAAACTTAACCGCGAAGTCACCCATCACTAGACTTCGGACTTCCAACGAATCACATCTCACTCCAAGTAAGATCCCTCTTGATCTTCCTCGCGGAGGCAGACAGTGCCAATCAAAATCGACACCGCCCGATAAAGTATTGAGGAACTAGGGCGCAAAATTATCTCTACCGGTTTCCGAAAGAGCAATAAAATCCAATCTATGCTCGATCGACGCATCTGCAAGAAACCTTCTTTTAGCCAAGTCCTTCAGACCTCTGCTATTCCAAAAGATTCCTCTCATATTTCATCATGGAATTTTTTAGAGGTACGTATCCTAGCACTCCTGAGCACCGCCGATGCCGGATAAATTTTCCGCTTCCACTTCCGTTTAGGTTTGTTCTGATCCTCCACCTGGTCCTCGCAACTGGGCTCCGTGGATCTAACTACTTCACCCTCGATGGAGTCATCCTCTTGCTCTGACTCAGGAAAGGGTTGTGTAAGGTCCGCACAAAAGGTATCCAACACCCTAACTCCCAACGCCTCTACATCAGAGTCATTCATGGGTTTGACCGCTGCTAAGTTTCGAATCATTTCTAAAGCGTGTTCCGCTTCGAAATCGAGTAAATCATTCACAGAATTAGCGATTTCACTAGCATTACTATCTAGTGAAACACCTAATTGATTTTCATTATTAATAATCTCATTATCAGAAAATGAAAAATTGAATTAGCAGTGTTGACCGACATACCAGTGGTAACCTCAATATCACGAAGCTTGGCCGCCCGCATGGCGCACCTCTGTTGTATGTCGTCAACCTCCGGACGGTCCTGGAGCCGGCAACTCAGCCGCCGCCCCTCAGATACTGGATTCGAAATACCTCCAAACATGATCACCTTTTCCCGAGTGGCCCCGCCCAAAGTAAGGCCTCCAACCTCACGTCGACCATAGTGCGGGGCTGCACACATCGAGTGGTCCACAGGAGCTGCCATGATCAGCGGAGGAGAACTCAAAAGCCCCGCCGACGTCGGCCTCGGCCCAACGCCGTGGGACTCAGGCGCACCGGGGGAGAGGTGTACGTGAGCCGCCTGCCCGTACTCCCCGCCCGTCCCGACCCTCCGGCTGGAAGGCGTCACGGGCGCCACGGGCTGCGTGGCCATAGAGGCCGCAGGAGGATAGGAAGGAGCCACGGTCACCTGCCCATAGCCCCCTCCCCTAGGCTCAACCACCGCCGTTGGTGAGGCCACAGTGAGAGTGGGAGAAAGAGGGGCCACCTACCCAGACTCGTTTTCCCATCCATCGGCTGAAGTCATTAGAGGAACAATCACCTCCGATTCCTCGAGCACCGGTCCCTCAGCAGCATCAAAATCCAGGGTAGGGAGCGTATGCTCCAACACGTCATCGGCCTCCACCCGGTCACTCCAAAGTCTGGTAGGAGCAGAAGCTGGCTCAAACGACCCAAATCGCAGCACATTCATCGGCACTGAAGGGGAAGGAACTGTCCCGTCCCCTGGCGTCTGAACGATGGGCCCCGACCCGTTGGACATCTCACGTCCAGCATCAGCCCCAGGCGCCTCCTTGGTCGCAGAACTATCATCTCCCTCGTGCATGTCTGTATCAGACCCATTGATGGCCTCAGCGAATAGCTCGGTGTCCTCAAACTCAATCTCAAGTGTGAATATTTCGGCCCGATATGTCCACGACACCACATCAGGCACAAACTCAATATCCCGAACACTCACCAACAAACGAGCCACCCCGTGAGCTCGGGTGAAAGCCATATCCACACGCTCAGTTTTCCCAACCAAAATACCCAGGCTAGCAACCACCCGAGCATCCTGCATCGGCTTGCAGGGAGCCCCAGAGAAATGTAACCACACCTGAGTAAGAGGCTTGCCCTGTGGCTCAACCTTCTTCCACTCAGGGAACTCCAGTATACATTCTGTGCCAGGCACTCGGCACAGCCCGAAACTCAAAAGTCTCTGCAAATCATCAACAGAAGGGAAGTCAACTTTATACATGTTGCCCGCAAGACCGACAAGTTCCCACTGGTAGTCACCTCGAACCAACTCCATAAGCCTCTGCACAATCTGAGTCTCAGAGACATCACATTTGGTAACTTTCACAATTCCAGTGGTCATGCTCGGGGCCTCCTCAGGGATCTCTCTCGCACTAGGCGACTCAAAGAACATCAGCTCAGCACAATACACACCATAGATGCTACAATCTGTCTGGTTGGATTTTGTGGGTGTATGCTTCGGAAGAAATCAATGCGCTCGTTTCATGCCTGAGCTGGCCATGGTGGCGATGTTGCGCATCTCAAATCCTTCCTAAATCTCAAATCTCAAATGGAAAAAGGTAGTTGTTGAGTGCTACCTCTTGAGCACTGCGTTGGTTTTCCCTTGAAGAGGACAGGATGATGCAGCAAAGTAGCGTAAGTATTTCCTTCAGTTTTTGAGAACCAAGGTATCAATCCAGTAGGAGGCTACGCGCGAGTCCCTCGCACCTGCACAAAACAAATAAATCCTCGCAACCAACGCGGTAAGGGGTTGTCAATCCCTACACGGTCACTTACGAGAGTGAGATCTGATAGATATGATAAGATAATATTTTTGGTATTTTTATGATAAAGATGCAAAAGTAAAATAAAAGGCAATGAAAATAACTAAGTATTGGAAGATTAATATGATAAAGATAGACCCAGGGGCCATAGGTTTCACTAGTGGCTTCTCTCAAGAGCATGGGTATTATACGGTGGGTGAACAAATTACTGTTGAGCAATTGACATAATTGAGCATAGTTATGAGAATATCTAGGTATGATCATGTATATAGGCATCACGTCTGAGACAAGTAGACCGACTCCTGCCTGCATCTACTACTATTACTCCACACATCGACCGCTATCCAGCATGCACCTAGAGTATTAAGTTCATAAGAACAGAGTAACACCTTAAGCAAGATGACATGATGTAGAGGGATAAATTCATGCAATATGATAAAAACTCCATCTTGTTATCCTTGATGGCAATAATACAATACGTGCCTTGCTGCCTCTACTGTCACGGGGAAAGGACACCGCAAGATTGAACCCAAAGCTAAGCACTTCTCCCATTGCAAGAAAGATCAATCTAGTAGGCCAAACCAAACTGATAATTCGAAGAGACTTGCAAAGATAACCAATCATACATAAAAGAATTCAGATAAGATTCAAATATTGTTCATAGATAAACTTGATCATAAACCCACAATTCATCGGTCTCAACAAACACACTGCACAAGAAGATTACATCGAATAGATCTCCACAAGAGAGGGGGAGAACTTTGTATTGAGATCCGAAAAGATAGAAGAAGCCATCTAGCTAATAACTATAGACCCGTAGGTCTGAGGTAAACTACTCACACTTCATCGGAGAGGCTATGGTGTTGATGTAGAAGCCCTCCGTGATCGATGCCCCCTCCGGCGGAGCTCCGGAACAGGCCCCAAGATGGGATCTCGTGGATACAGAAAGTTACGGCGGTGGAATTAGGGTTTTGGCTCCGTATCTAATCGTTTGGGGGTACGTAGGTATATATAGGAGGAAGAAGTACGTCGGTGGAGCAACAGGGAGCCCACGAGGATGGAGGGCGCGCCCCCCTACCTTGTGGCCTCCTTGTTGGTTGCTTGACGTAGGGTCCAAGTCTCCTAGATCTTGTTCGTTCCAAAAATCACGTTCCCGAAGATTTCATTCCGTTTGGACTCCGTTTGATATTCCTTTTCTTCGAAACCCTAAAATAGGCAAAAAAAACAGCAATTCTGGGCTGGGCCTCCGGTTAATAGGTTAGTCCCAAAAATAATTAAAAGTGTATAATAAAGCCTAATAATGTCCAAAACAGTAGATAATATAGCATGAAGCAATTAAAAATTATAAATACGTTGGAGACGTATCATTGAGTTGCATTGCATCAACTTCTGTGTTCTCAGTGCGATCTCGGTGATCTTTGCTCCTTGACGGCACGAGATGACAACCCCGCCTTGAATCGTTCACGTTATTCTCATGGTGGAGCTTCCTGGATAGGTTTGTATCAGTCGGTGGGTCCCACACTTTCATTGCTCCAATATCACACTCTCATGGTGGAGCTTGCAGTCATGCCGTTGTCACTCGTTGTTTTGTTTGCTCTTCTGTCACACCGCGGGATTACCAAGATGCACGCAGGTGTTCTCGGCAGCTGACAACATCTTGGTATTATGATGTTGTCTGATGGTGCATTGCACGTTCTTGTGCTCTCGTGGTGATGATCTTTGTGTACGTGGGCTCGGCAGTGACTCGTCTTCTCCTCGAAATAGGCTTTCGCCCCGCTTTATAAATAAAGCAACGGTCCATACAATCCATATTCAAACAACACCAGACAGATAATGGTTGGGGCCACAGCACAGTCAAGCCCAAGAAAACATGGGCATCCATTTCTCTCTTGTTGCTTTTCTCCATTTGTTACTTGTGTGGTTTTCGAGCCAGTTTTCCTCATAAATGGCATCATTCTATTTAGATTTTTTATTTGATGTTCCCTTATAAACTGGATCGATATCTTTTTGAAATGATATAACACCGAGGTGGGAGCATCCCCCCATTGGCAGTATACAAAGAACTCTAACACAGTACTCAGAATCAAGTAATTCATCAATGATCCCAACGAACAACGGTATCCGAGATTGTACATGTATTTCTAGTTGGGGGAATGCCACGTCAAGTCATCGAGGGAGTTTGGAACACAGAAACAGGGACACATGATATATCCACATGTAGGTTCGCAATGCGGGTAAAATCCCTACTCCCCCCCCCCCCCTTGCTCTTTTATTGTACATATGTAGAGATACCACGATTGCAATGTCGGGCATACCTGCAAGTCAGGAAACTCAGCGAGATGATGGTGGTGATTATAATGGGAAGCGTTGTAATCTTTACATGGTGTAGTCTAAAGTAGGTGGGCGGGGAGAGACCCCTTCTAAGATGTGGGTCTTGGTTGCCTTATATTGAGGGTGGGGAGGAGGCTTCTTTGGGAGTCCTTCCCGGGTTCAGCTTCCTCTTTCTACTCCAAACTGATTAATCCATTTTGATGTCTTGTCCATGGGTTTTGGGGGCCTAGCTAATAGATCGGCAATGAGGGCCAGCTCTCATGTGATTTGACTTATCATCGATGTACCCGATCAGTATTTGTAATGGAGCTCTATCCGCAAGTAAGTTTGATGGACTTCATCGTGTTCCTCGGTGGGATGATGAGTTCATTTCTCCTTGGAATCTTGTGGTATTATAGTCGAGCTTCACAAGTTTGTCAGATGTAGATGTCCTCGAAAGGCTCTGCAATATTTTGTTTGATGTATATACTGCATGCATGTGGAACTTTGTCTTTGTCGGGCGACGGGTCGTCAGGTGTCGAGTTTGGTTGGGATGTTGAACTTGATGTAGGGCTGATGATGTATCGTTGGATGATGACAGTTGGTCGGTGGATATGGAACTTGCTTTTTGGGAAGACGCACTGTTGGATGACGATAGTAGCCTGACAGATGTTGAGCTTGCTTCATTTTTCTCGTAGATGTGATGTAGATCTTGGTTGTGGCTGCCTACTTGGCTATTTGTTTTCTTGAATGGTTGAGATTTATCCTTAAGCCCACGTGTCGTGGTGATATGCCTTGATGTGCTGAACCATCGATAATTACTGATGGTGATGAAAACTATCGATGAATATAGGCCTCTGGGCGTTGCTCGAGTACCTAAGCCGCGACATATGTCCGGTAGGAACGATGGCCGCTGATGTCTAATGTCCTTCATTTGATCTTCGCGAGATAAACAATTATTGTCTCTGGTGTCTGCTTGAGTCCACATATAAATTTATCACTAGTGGGGACAGTGGTGCCTATTTTTGTCACTGGAAGGTGGTAGCTACAATGCTCTTTTCAACAATTGGGAGTCGTAGTGCTTGATATTTACTGTTGGGGAACATAGTGCTTGGTTTTCGTCATTGAGAGCAGCAAATCCTATTTCTACTGTTGGAAGTCGTAGTGCTTCTAGTCTTACTGTTTGGGAGCCATAATGCTTGGATCTTACTGTTCGTATTGTAATGATGATTTATTAGAATCGTAATCATGGATAAGTGGCGGCGAACATCGTCAAGCCCCCGATCTACCAGCTCCATCGACAGTGTCACTGTTGGGACTGGGGGTGAAGAATATCAGAGTATATATGCAAGCAATAACTGTATGCATATATTGAACCATATTGAGGGACCCATGGGTTGACTGAATTTGGGGCGCGCATCCGCAACTAAACAATGACTGCTGCATCTCATCCATCACGATGACAAGACACCTTTTAAGAAACCAGTTTATGCAGTTCTTACATCAGCCAGCGATGCACTGACAGTTAAAACAGCACACCAAAAAATTCAGACAGTTTGTACATTGTACGGTAACTCCGCACCAAAACAGGAGAAGACTAGGCTGAGCAAACTATAATAAACCGCCGATGGAGCCCAGCTAGGTAATCCGAAGCCAGCGAGACCCAGGCACTACAACATTAGTGACTTGAGCGACCGGGCTTTCACAGGCTTTCTCCACCTCTTCTTCAACGGGCTCTTCCTCTTGGTGATGTCGCGGGGTTGTTCGCCATTGCGGCCAAGCATGTCGTCGTTGCTGCTCTCCTCATCCCAGCCCGCGATGCAAGCGGTGCCGTTGTTGCGCGTAGGCTTGTTGACTACACTTACTGATACTAGCGCTGCTTGATAGTCTGAGCCATCAGCTTGTGCCTGACCTGCACTGAAATTAAGTTGCATTTCGGGTGGTGCTTCCTCTTTCAACGTCTCCTCTTCCGGTGGTTCAGCAGGCAGTGGAGGTTCCGGCACGTCACCATCACTGCGGATCCTAGCAGTGCCATCGTTGAGAGTAGGCTCGTCGGCGACATGTGCTGATGGTGGGAGCACCGCTTGATGGTCTGATTTGTTCGCTTGTGCCTGGCCTGCACTAAAATCAAGTTGCATTTCGGACGGTGCCTCCTCCTTCAGTGGTTCAGCAGGCAGTGGAGGTTCCGGCACGCTGTCGCTGCTTGACGTGCGGCACCTCTTGGTGCCGGGGCCGAACCCCGCATAGTAGTAGAACTCCTCGCCGACGTTGACCGGGGCTCTCTTCCTATGTGGCTTCTCGCTGCCGGGGGGCTTCAGCTTCTGATCCGAGTGGTACGAGCAGTATGAGTTGGGCTCTCTCGTGAGCCGCCGGCAGAACCAACCCTTGCCGTCGTTCTTCCTGCACGTCCAGACTCCTTTCTTCAGTTTCACCCCCTTATTTTTCTTCAGCTTGCGCTCATTCTTCTCTCTGGCTGTCTTTTTTGCAGCAATGTGCAGTTCAACCTCATCGGACATGTCCTCCTGCGCCTGGTCCTCCTTGATAGAGCCGAATGCAGGCATGCTGGGTAGGAATAGCCAGCTAGATCGCCAGGTGACACTTCGGAAGGGGAAAGTTGTGGCTACTCTCAGGTGTAGGTACACCCGAGTTTGCAAAACTTTGAAAAATGTGATAAAACAAGGTCCAAAAAATCTGAAATCCTTGAGACAACAAGCTTCATCAAGTGTTTGAACTTTTTGCAAAGTTTCAGCTAAAAACAACATCCAAGGAGCTCTCACAAAAAAAAAACAAAATCAATGCTCAAACAATGCTCAAACAGTGCGCAAACTTAGAACATTGATTTTGTTTTTTTTTTGCCGAGAGCTCCTCTGATGTTTTTTTCCGCTGAATTCTTGCAAAAAGCTTGAACATTTGATGAAGTTTCATGTCCCCAAACTGCAGATTTTTTTGACATTGTTTGATCATGTTTTTTTTTTCAAACTCGGGTGTACCTACACCCGAGAGTAGAAAAGCTGGTCTCCTTCGGAAGTGAGTCTCCTCGAACAGCTTCTCCACCTGAAGGATCGAAATTTGGAAAATACAGGTCAACAAAGGAAAAGAGCTAGCTACCAAGATATGCTGAACTGAAATGGGGTCGGCGTAGGCGCGATTCCAGCCCTAGCCGCCTGCGACGCCGCCGGCCGGCCACTAATATTCCCGCGAGGGAGCGCGTGCTTGCTAACTGACGCGCCGTATGTAGGTGGCTAGTCGCCGGAGGGACGGAACCCTAGCGATGTGCTCGAGACCGAGCGGGAATCTCTTTGCGCAAAAGAGAGCTAGGCAGGGAGGCGGATGTGCTAGCTGCTACACAGAAACAATCTCCTGCTAGGCTGCGACCAGGCAGGAGAGCACGGAGCGAGAAGCGAGGGGGTGACGAGATTACCTGGGGATCCGAGAGGTCGAGCTGGTCCATGAGGTCCCACGGCGACCGGCTGAGCTCGCAGCAGGGCTCCCCGCAGGAGGAGGCCTCGGGCGCCACGAAGCCGGGCCGGGATTCGTGGGCCGGGGCCGGCGGCGCGAGCGGGGGCAGCTCGAATCGCGGCGGCTCAGCGGAGGAGCAGCTGATGGCGGGTGCGGCTGCGGCGGAGCCAAGCAGGCGGGAGGCGCACCTGCGGATCCGCATGGCAGCCGGTGGCCGGGGTGGAGGGACGCAAGCTACAGATCTGGAGGGCTTGCTCGCCGGCTAGGGTTTGGGATTTGGTGGGAGGCAGCGAGCATGAAGGTGGATGGATGTACAGACCCCAGACGAGGCAGCACGGAACGAAGCAAGTGTGATGTTGGCGAGGGCCCACTTGCCAGAGGAGGCGCCCAGTGTTTCCGGAGAGTGGTGGACACGTGAGACGGAACGTTAGGCATGTCCAACACGAGCATCTACAGGCGGACATGCAAATTGGGCCTCTACACGTCCACGGCCGCGCCTGAACACGTCCGTGGATACTGACCGGGCATTTCCTAAATCCGCATCTTCATATCCGTGTATCTCATATTTCGAACCTTATATACATACAAATTCATGCAACTATTACATAGATCACGAAACGATCAAATCGACAGAAAACGGACATATTAACTGGTACCAAACAAGCATAATTCATATAAACATCACAAAAAATCACCAAACGGGCATAAGTCATACAATTCAACAATCCGCACATTGTAACTACATATTAGAACTAGATTATATAAAAGGAGAGGGCAAGCTTCACCACTTCCTCGTCGGCCATTTGCCCTTCCAGTCGCTGGCTGTGTTGTACGCGTCCGCAGCAAGAGATGGGTCGACGTTGCAGCTGTCGGAGTTAGGCCCGTTGGAGGAGGAGGAGGAGATGATGATGTAGCCTTGCAAGCACCGGACGGCGCGGTCTTGCTTGCCCCTGAGCTTGGCCATCCTCGCCGCCTCTACCGCTGCCTTCGCCGCCTCTCGCTCGGGTTGCTCAATTCCGAGACGGAGCTGCTTGGCGTTGACCTCCAGACCGTCGGGCCTTCATATCCGTCTTAGTAAGTGACCAACGGCACACCCACTCGAGGAGACGGTCCTCATCGTCGGGCACCGGCATCATGCGGCGGCGGCGGGCAGACTGCTGATACGTCTCCAACGTATCTATCACTACTGGAATTTGCTTATTTGTCGTCTGCCTATTCTTTACCGTCTGCTCGCGGACGGCAAAAAAGGTCTTTACCGTCAGCTTGCAAAAAACGGACGGCAAAGAGGGACGTGGGCCCCACTAACGAGTTGTTCAGAAAAAACCTAACGGCCCCCTCTTTGCCGTCAGCCAGCGGACGACAAAGATAACCTAACTAACGGCTCCCCACAACGCCCCATCCCCCCTCTCTCTCTCTCTTTCTGTGCTCTGTCCCCGACGAGACCACCGCCAACCGCCGCTGCCCCCGCCACCAGCCACCCGCCGCCGCCACGACCACCCGCCGCCCCCCTTGCCCCGTCGCCCCACCACCCGCCGCCGCCCCCTCGCCCTCGCCCCGTCGCCCACACCCATCCCCTGCGGCGCCCCGACGTCCACCGCGCCCCGCCGCCCCTTCCACGCCGGCCAGCCACGTCCCGGTCGTCCAGCCGCCTGCCCCCTCCCCTGCATGGTCGTCCCCGCCCCGTCCCGCCGCGGCCTCCCCCTCCACTGGGCCGCCGCCGCCCCCACCCACCGCGGCCTCCCCCTCCACCCCCCCCCCTCGAGGAGCGCCGCCCGTCGCCGGCCCTCCCCGTCCCGTCACCACCCTGCCTCGTCACGGCCCCGTCGTTGCCCCCTCCACAACCCGTTGCAGCCCCCCACAGTGAGCCCCTGCCCCTGTTTTATTTTCTATTTTTCTATTTTTCTTTTCTGTTTAGTTTAGGTTATTTAGTTTAAGTTTTTTCAGTTTAGTTAGTTTAGGTTATTTAGTTTAATTAGTTTAGGTTATTTAGTTTAAATAGTTTAGGTTTAATTATTTTAGGTTATTTAGTTTAGTTTTTTTGTTTAGGTTTAGTTTTAGGTTTAATGAAAAAAGAAGAAGAAAAGTAGAATAAGTAGAAAGGGGGAGGAAGAAGAAGAAGAAGAAGAAGAAGAAGAAGAAGAAGAAGAAGAAGAAAGAGGAGAGGAGAAGAAGAAGAAGAAGAAGAAGAAGAAGAAGAAGAAGAAGAAGAAGAAGAAGAAGAGGAGGAGGAGAAGAAGAAGAAAAGAAGAAGAAAAGGAAAAAAGAGACCCCGACCGCAACCCGACCTCGACACCCGACCGACACCCCGACACCTCAGCACGACACCCCGACACCGACCCCCGACACCACACCACACCCCGACCCTGACCCCCGACCAACCGACACCCTGACAACACACCCCGACCCCGACCCCGAGCCCTACACCCTGACACCTCGGCCCGACCCCGGCACGACACCCCGACCCCGACACCCCGACACCCTAACACCACACCCCGACCCCGACCCTAACACCCAACCCCGACACGACACCCTGACCCCGACACGACACCCCGGCACGACACCCCGACGCCGACACACCGACACGCCGACACCACACCCCGACCCTATATATATTTGTGTCGATCGGGTGTATTTTTATTATGGTCATGATTATGATACACTTAAATTATATACATATTATTATGTTCATGTCAGGTATCCAAATTTTTTATGTTGTACTAATTTCGTTTACTTTTTGTCATTGCAGGTGTTGACAGGATGGTGGGCAAGGGTCCAAAGCGCCCTGATCCTCCTTCGAGCGCTACTGGGAGGGGTGGTTCCATTATTGCACCCCTGCCCCTCCGAAGAGCGCTGGTAGACAGTATGCAGACAACTGCGGCGGGCGCTTCTTCTGCGGCTGGGAGAGGTCGTGGGAGGACGAAGAAGCCTGCTAGAGGTGGACGTGGCAGCGGGAGAGGTAGGAAGGTTGTTACGCCTTCCTCGCCGCCACCCTCAGCTGATTCACCCGACCATAGGAGTGCTCCGTCTGACGTGGACCCGTCTCGGACTCCGATCTGTGAGCCTCCGGTCGCTGATCCTTCCCCCACCAGACTCGGGTCGCTGATCCTTCGCCCTACGTGAGTCCGGTCCCAGAGTCTTTGTCTCAGAAGACTCCGGTCATGGGGTCTTCATCGCAGAAGACTCCGGTCACGGAGTCTTCGGCCCACGAGACTCCGGAGGCTAGTGGCCCGGAGGATGGTAGCGAGGACACATTTTCAGATCATAGCTACAACGACGACGAGCTGGTTGAGAAGGGCAAGAAGGTCTACAAGCGTGGAGTTACAAAGCTCCCGCCCGTGCCGACGACCCCCGACCAGAGGTGGTTGATTGCGCCTAAAGGGTTGAAGTAAGTGCATTTACTATTTTTTAACCTTTTGCCTTCATGTTCCTTCAAATTAATATCTAATGCGTTGGCCTTGTCATACTATAGGGGCTGGGTACGCCCCCCTGGTGCCCGTAGGCCCAACCAGGTCCTTGGTGTGCTTTGCCGGCAGCACTTCCCTGGGTGGGTCACGTTGCCCGGTGAGGGTCAGGTTCCACAGCTAGCACTGACCTGGGAGCTGTACTCGGTTGCCCAGGCCCCGCCAGAGGAGAGGGTCGACGATGTCTTGTGCGAGATGGTGGCCGACATTGTGTTCCGTCGGTTTTGGGTAATTTCTCCTTTACGGAATTATAAATCAGCACTACCTAGTGATTGTACTAATCAGTGTTGCCTTGTTTGATTGCAGACCTTCTACAGGGTTTCAGAGGGAGAGCAGGAGGCCGCGTCTATGGTTGTCGAAAACGAGTGCAAGCACCTACTTCAGAACTTAAGGCACGAGGCTCGGGTGCAGGCCGTTCGAGACTACTACGCCTCGAAGGGTATTAGGAGGGGCAAGCAAAAGTGTCGCGGCAAGTTTCTGAGTAAGGAGAAGTACATGCAGGTAATTACCTATTCTTAAGGCCTTGAACTTAGTTTTCTTGATTCGATTCGTAGGCGTAGCGCTGAAATTTCTCTTGACTCACTTACGTGCCCCTGAGATGGTGTGTGGATAAGATGGACTGTTGGGAGGCGTTGGTGGATGCGTGATGCTCTGACCAATGGAAAGTCGAACACCAAAAGGCCAAGGATAAGCGCGACCAAATGGAAGGTGTGCCACACCATCAAGGGAGCTCCAACCTGTTTGAGTATGGGGATAACTGGGTATGTGGTTTGCTACATGATTCATGCAATTCATTCTTCATGCTAGCATTTATCCCTTCCAAAATAACTTAATTAATATGCTTAGTTAGTTAAAAAATGTCATAACTACCTTGGATAGTTCATTGAAGAAGAAGAAGAAGAAGAAGAAGAAGAAGAAGAAGAAGAAGAAGAAGAAGAAGAAGAAGAAGAAGAAGAAGAAGAAGAAGAAGAAGAAGAAGAAGAAGAAGAAGAAGAAGAAGAAGAAGAAGAAGAAGAAGAAGAAGAAGAAGAAGAAGAAGAAGAAGAAGAAGAAGAAGAAGAAGAAGAAGAAGAAGAAGAAGAAGAAGAAGAAGAAGAAGAAGAAGAAGAAGAAGAAGAAGAAGAAGAAGAAGAAGAAGAAGAAGAAGAAGAAGAAGAAGAAGAAGAAGAAGAAGAAGAAGAAGAAGAAGAAGAAGAAGAAGAAGAAGAAGAAGAAGAAGAAGAAGAAGAAGAAGAAGAAGAAGAAGAAGTTAGCTCTAAGTTATATCAAAAATGGCATCATATGCTTAGTTCATTCAAAAATGGCACAATTAGCTAGGTTAGCTCCATTTTACCTAAGTATGCTTACTTCTTCTTCTTCATTTTCTTCTTCTTCTTCTTCTTCTTCTTCTTCATTTTCTTCTTCTTCTTCTAATTCTAGCTAGTCTTCTACTTTTCTAACTTTCTTGTTTCCATTTTGCATATTTAATTCACTATATGGAAGCTTGCATGGATGGAGTGCTTGTTTCCCTTATCTTTTTTCGTTTGTATCGATGAAAAACATGGAACTTGTTATATGGATGCATGGAACAATGTGTTGGATGAACATTGTGATATGTAATATGTATATATGGATGGAACTATGTTTATTATGTATATATGTATGTTGTGATGGAGATAGATATGTATATATATGTATATCTATGTGTTGGATACATCATATATGTGTATCTGTGTGTGCCTGTGAACAATATATATATATATATATATATATATATATATATATATATATATGTATGTATGTATGTATATTTGTGTGTGAATTCCTATGAAATTAAATGGATTCAAACAACAACAGGGGATATATAACCTCTTTGCTGTCTGCTAGCGGACAGCAAAGCTATTTGCCGTCCGCTAGCAGACGGCAAAGAGGACACGTGGCAGCTACCTGTGAAACCTGGGAACATTGGCTGCCTATTTGGTCACTTTGCCGTCTGCCATGGTGGACGGCAAAGATTCAAATCACTTTGCCGTCTGCCAGCAGACGACATAGCTGGCCACATGGCAGCTTCGCAGTACTGCCTAGCTGAGCTCTTTGTCGTCCGCCAGCGGACGGCAAAGTGATTTGAATCTTTGCCGTCCGCTGGCGGACGACCAAGAGCGCCGTTAACCCCCTAACGGCTCTCACCCGCCACCGCACTGACGTCCGTTCTCTTTGCCGTCTGCTGGCATCAGATTGATCAGTCGATGAACACGTCTCTCCTGGCCGGGCCTCAGTGGCCTGCCGGTGGCGATCTGAGGGTTTAAATCAGCGAGGCTCTGGAGATAACCCATCACTCGCTGGGTCAAACGCTCTTGAGCGATGACATACTAGACAAGGTTGGCCAGCACTGGGTCTCTCTCAATTCATCCACCGGGAAAAGATGTCACTTCCCTAGGTGCTGCACGGCTCGGAAAGTAGTAATACCCTCGTTCGCTGGCATAGGGTACCGAGAATCAAAGGCGAACAAGCGCTTCGTGTGCAGCCGCTTCTATGGCCATCTGCGGAGTCGGCATAGATTTCCCCAGGAAGGAGACTTCCGTTGGGTCTTGGTTTGAGTTTACGGGAGGTATGTGCACTACTGCCCAATATTTCGAGGTGGATGAGGTGATCCTCGACTTGAGCAGCTCGTACTGGGGTGGCTGGGTAGAGCCCATGGTACTGCAGGTAAAGTCCCACAATATTTTAACAAAGCTACCCGGGGTTGCATCTGGGGTTCTCAGATAAATGCTAGGGCTCGGCATGGCAAGAAATGGTTGTGAGGTTTGCGCACAAGATGAGGGGTAATCGGCAAGGTCACGAGGTGTCCTTTTATATAGTGACTGGGCTGGGTTATTCACCGCGGTGAGGGGCACTAGCTTGCTGGTTCTACTCTCATGGGGGTCGGGGTCAAAGCCACAGATACACACATCTCGCAAAAGTGATGTGTTACTATGGGTGCCGTCGGGGTTGGTTTTGGTAGCTACGCCCGGAATTAAAAATGTAACCATACATCAATACATCTATTATTTAAATTAGGGGTGCACATGCAGATAACATTGCGGTAATACAAGATCACACAACTACATGCTGTGGACATACTGAGACTCGGTACTACTCGAGTGACTTAGTCTACCTCGTTTATATCCAAGCAGGCGTGCCTTGTGGCTGTCGAGGTTTCTCCACGGGCTTCACCGTCGGAGTTAGCTGCAGGTGGTTGAGGAACTGCAGGGTCGGGGTAGTGATGATGACCACCGCGGGGATTGTTGGCCACAATCCCGTTGGATTGTGTTCCCAAAAGGCGACGAAGCACTTCTGGGGTCATCAAAGCACCTTGGTCGATGGCTGGGGCTGAGCTCAAGGTCTCGATCGGTTGTCCGAATAGCACGACTGGGTTGTCGGCGTCGGGCTCATCTTCTCTTCTTGCCGGGGTTCGGCGAACCAGTTCTCCACGAGCTGCGATCAGATCAAGGGTGATTTGATCGAACAGTCCCTCTAGTGCACTTACATAGCGCACCAGATGCAATAATGCAGGATCTGTCTCGTGATCTCCGTTCGCAACTTGGGGTGGTCTACCATACCCGTCACGGCTGGGGTAGTAGTAGAAGGAGCGACAGTTAACTCTGGGCGACAAGTGTCAGAGTTGAACTATGGCTTCTCGAGCAGCTAATTGGATGGCTTGTGGCTCAAAGGAAGGTGTCCTTCCGGTGAACCTGTAGGGGCGTTCTGGTGATAGACCTCTACCATAGACGTGCACAGTGGCCCAGAATTGGTGGCTCTCATCGCTCATGGACCCTTGGTACACAACATATTCTGGGGGCTCTTCTAATGCAAAGGCACGGTGGGTGAGGTTTGCTAGCACGGTCACAAAACCTCCATGGTTGGTTGCTGTGGTCTCATTGTGAACAATGGGGCCAGGCATTATAGCTCAGTTTGGGGAAGAGGCTGTGCTGTGCTGGGTTGAGGCTAGCGTGCCCTTTTTATAGAAAAGGGGGATGGAGTCTTCCTTCGCATGCTTGCGAAAAAGACTATTTAGGGGCCGGTCACTGGCGCGTGATCGACAGGCTAGGCTGAAAGGTTGGGCACCGACTGCCCGAAGGTGTCGGGTCACTGTGTGGCTACCTTACACGAGAAGCTTGGTCGGGGTTTGGTTAAGGCTTGCTGGGTTGGTTTACCTAGGTTTATTGACCTGGCTAAGATAGGATTAACCAATGGTCAGCCTGGCTCTGATACCAAGTTTGTCGGGACCGGTTTTTCGGGGTATTAATTTCCCAAAAACGGCCCTTGTGCTCACCAGCCCCAAGATTACTGTTAGCTGATGAGGCACCAACTTGTTACAGAAACTCCAAGCAAAATACAGGATATGTAGTACAAGACCATTCTGGCCTATGAGTACAACAAATGGTTTTTCTAGTGGCTGAAGGCGGAAGTGGTTTGTGGATCATCAGCGTCTATGGGACTCCATTTCCCACAGGAACAACTGACCAGGATAACTCCTATCTTCGCGAGGCTGCTATCTCCATTGCGTAGGTTCCGGGGCTGTCATCGCAACGTTCCTTTCCACGCAAGAAATCTGGCCAAGACAATAGCCAGGGACAAGCCAGTGAGTACTTTGAATGTACTCGCAAACATTAAGAACACAGGTATAATATAACCACTGGTAATCCTACTTTGAAATACTCTATGATCATTTCATCAGTTATGTAATAAAGTTCATGATGCAAGCCGGTCATTCAAAATGAAACATGAGTAAACAATCAGGGAGTAGAAGTGAAAAGCACCAATCGGGCGTCTGTGCGACACCACATAAAGGGCTTATAAGTAAATGAAATAAAGAGCATGCCACAGTCGGGCGTCTGTGCGACACCACATAAAGGGCTTATAAGTAAATGAAATAAAGAGCATGCCACAGTTGGGCGTCTGAGCGACACTACATAAAGGGCTTATAAGTAAATGAAATAAAGAGCATGCCACAGTCGGGCGTCTGAGCGACACCACATAAAGGGTTTATAAGTAAATGAAATAATCACCGTGAATATCCAGGAGGTAGAACCGTCCCATGGATATCCATTATTTCAAATAATACAAATGGTCAGTCCTTAATCATAACCATCATATATCATAAGTCATAATCAATGTTCTGCTTTAGAGGTTTCTCCTCCGAAGACCGACACTAAGACCGACACTTGACCCATCCCAGACTGTAGTCCTTAACCATGGACACGGCTATTTGAATAGGTTTAATCTCTGCAGAGGGTGTACTCTTTACCCACTAGCAACGGATTTCCTTCAGTCCATCAGGACTAATTCCGTCCACGATCTTTTCATTGACAACACACCTGACCGCACACACCAGCCTAACTCACCGGTGTCTGGAATCACCCTTGACACATGTTAAGAGAAACTCTAAGTGGGGAGGCTACAACCTCGTCTAGCATGGGATCACAAAATTTATACCACGCGCAAACTAGGGGAGCTACCCCTTCGGCTACAACCGAAACACCCATGCCCCCGGACCAGGTGGCATGCCTACCGGATGCAGCCGGTATCTTCCACCATGGCCTCTCTGTACGGTGTGTGCTAGGAAAGGGGTTGACAACTTACTAAACCATACCCTACCTATGGTGGGGACAAGTGGTAGTACGAAACAAGTATGGGGGTTACCGGAACAAGACTCGATCTATGGTCGACTCAGGAGGTTTAGGCATTCCCTGCATGATTAGTATAACAAATATATTTCAATCAACAGACAGAATCACCACTCATCATACCTCATCATGCCATACCGGACACAACTGCCTCGACGAGGAACTGGAGACAAGCATCGTGTCTACCCAAGACAGAGGCTTTCCCGGTTTCCTTCCGGTAGGTAGGGAGGCTATATGAGGGTGACCACTATCACAACATATCAATGTTCAAAAGCACAGTATCATTAACATGCACTTACGAGTAGGATCATATCACCCCAATAAAATAACGGAAGTTTCGAGATAGGGTGGTGTTGTAACCAAATTAAACAACACACGGCAATATTATGCCCGGGTTCAGAATGCTTGCCTTCAAGGTGTGGAGAGGTGAGGTGCTCTCCAAAACTTTTGAAAGTTATATCTCCCCTCCAAATTCCTATTTTCAAAAATATTCAAATAACACATACTTCAAAAACAGTACGAAAAGTTGTCCTGATTATTTTTGAAATAAATCTTAAAATAAACTAGGTGAAATTTGAGAGAGGTAGGAAAAAGAATCAATTCATTTGGAGTTTTATTTAAAAAGATATAGCCAGTCAAAGTTTTGGTCAAATTCTGTTTTTAAAGTAAAACAGAAAAAGAAAACGTTTCGAATGAGAAGGTGTTTTCGGGGCAGCGAAGACGTACTCTGGGGTTTACGTCTTCACTTATCCAGCGTGGACCGGCTCGTGGTCACTGACAGTGGGTCCACGGGGCCCACTGGTCAGGTTTGACCAGTCGCCTCTCCCTCGTCTTCCTCTGCCCGAGCGGAGGCGGGACTCCGGCGATGCTCGTTGGCGAACGGCGGCACCGTTCGAGAAACCAAGGCCATCCGCGGGCTCAGGGGGTCGAGGCGGTCCTCTCGGTGGTCGCTATGGCCTCTGGGGTGGCCGAAGTCGCCGGCGGCGAGCTCCGCAATGGACGGTGGCCGTCGGGCAGAGTGGGCTCTCGTCTCCGGTGGCTCCCGATAAAAATTGAGCATGGGGGTGGACCCACGAGATGAAGAGAGGGCTTCTGTGAAGAGAGTGGAGAGGGGGAGGCCCTGGTGGCGCCGGAGTGATCGAGATAGTGGCGGTGGCTGTGGTTGCCGGAGAAGAAAAAGATGACCATCTTTGGTCTTTCTGCTGCTACGGGAGGATCGGTGAGGGAGTGACAGAGGTTGCTTGAGGGCCTGACGAGCTCAGGGGCCCCTTAAATAGGCAAGCAATGGCGGTTCCGCGGCGGCCGGGGATAAGATCGCCGGCCGACCACTTCTGTTCTGTCAGAGCGACGTGGCGATGGCCGGAGCAGGGTTAGTGCTAGCGGATGGGATTGGGGATAAGGGCGGCCTGCTCACGAGGGAAGCTGGCGAGGAGTTGTGGCTTGGGCGGCGCCGTCCATGGCAGGGCGCACTGTGGTCGTCGGCGTGCCGCCAAGAGGGCCTTGTCGGCGGTGCTGTAGGGCGCCAGGGGCGGGCTGGCGTGTTCTGGTGAGTGGATGAGGTCGGGGTGCGGCTCTGCAGGCGAGCAAGGGCCGGGGAACGACGTGGTGACCCGTGCGCACGCACGTGCAAAACGCGTGCTCTGGGCGCGCCCAGAGCACGCACGCTACATGCTCGGCAATATGCCAAGGCATGCTAGGGGGCTCCAATCCACAAGAGGGTTAGCAGGGTGGGGCTGTAGGCTAGGGCAAATACATGGAGCATGCTGGTCTGGTCAGGGAATCAAGTTCATAACACAAACCAAAAACTAAGCCAAAACTGGTCATGCACGCAAGGTACTTGACAGAATGCCAATGGAATCTAGGTAACTCTTGGAGTGGCCACAATCTCCAGATCAGTGTCTCTTTGGATAAATAAGAGGGTGGTGAGTTTAGTTTATCAAAAGCAAAAACTTGTTAGTGCAAGTTTGTGAGAAAACTGATTCTGGACAAAAAGTAAAAGGCACTGTTGCATGCACTTAAAAAATTCCAATGGGTCCACTCTTCTGGACTTAAGGGTTTTGTAAGATGGGCCATAAGCAGGAGAAAGCTCAAGGGCACTAGAGCAAAATAAATTAGGGTTGCAGTAGAAAAAGCCAAATTGGACCAGAAAGCAAAAGAGGTTGATTCACTCAAATTTTTCAAAGAACATCAATGGGTTTTTGCATAAAGTTGAATAAAATACTCCGATTAACATCCCACAATTTTGGTGAAGGTTTTAAAAAATTATTTAAATAGGTTGCAGTGCAAAATTGCCCATTGGACCAGATTTAAAAACCTGGTGTAGAGCCCTAAATATCCAATGAATGAAATATATATTTGCATAAAAGTGATTTAAAAACATCACCTGACATCCCCTAATTCTGGTTGGAATTTTAGATGAATTTATAAAAGGGTTGTAGTACAAATGGGACCCTAAAACCATGGGAAACCATTTTTAAAGAAATGAAGACCAGGAAAAATAATTATATAAATAATCCCATAGATAAAAGAAAAGTTTTCTTGAGAGGGTAAACAAGTCCAACAATATATTTTGAAAGTTTTCACTTGGAGTAAAACTCCGTAATAACCAAGAAAGAATGGTTCTGAAATCAAAAGAAAGAATCCAGAAAGTAAAAATTTAATTTCCTGGCAAAATTTTAGTTAGTAAAACAAGGTCAAAATTTTGGGGTGTCACATCAAATGGATCTGAAACTTTTTGCACCTTACTTCTGTACAAATTGGTCAAATTTTCAAATTTATTTCATAATTTTTGGAGTTACAGAAGTTTACTAAATCTCCAGATTACTACAGACTATTCTGTTTTAGACAGATTCTGTTTTTCGTGTGTTGTTTGCTTATTTTGATGAATATATGGTTAGTATCGGGAGGTATGAACCATGGTGAAGTTGGAATACAATAGGTATAGTTCTAATATGAAATTAGAATGAGTTTGCAATAGTACCTAAAGGTAGTGATTTGCTTTATTATACTAACGGATCTCACAAAGTTTTTGTTAAAGTTTTGTGTGGATGAAGTGTTCGAAGAACGAGGAGTTACCGATGTGAGAAGAATAAAGAGAGGCAAGAGCTCAAGATTGGGGATTCCCAAGGCACCCGAATTAAATATTCTAAGGATACTCAGGCATCTAAGCTTGGGGATGCCCCGGTTGGCATCCCATCTTTCTTCTTCAACAATTATCGGTATGCCTCGGTTTTTGTTTTGTTCACATGATTTGTGTCCTTTATAATTTTTGTTTTTCCTTTAAGAACCATGCTAGTATGAGATAGCCCTTCATTGGTTTATAGAATTCTTCATGTGCTTCACTTATATCTTTTAAGTATGATCTTATAGAATTGCTCTTTGTGCTTCACTTAAATCTTTTGAGTATGGTTTTATAGAATGCTTCGTGTGCTTCACTTATATATTTTGAGCTTGGATATTGGTTAGTCTATATTAATTGTAGAATGCTCCATGAACTTCTCTTATATCTTTTGGAGTATGAATAATACTATATCTAAAGTGGATCTGGAAGAGTGTCAACTTTACTTATTAATGATTCCACTATTCTGAATGAGAAGAATTTTGCTTATGTGGAGAGTAGTAAAATTTCTATGCTCGTAGATCATGAAAAGAATGCTTTATGTGATTGTAATATTGTTGAACTCATTCATGATGCTACTGAAAATTATTATGAGGGAGGAATACATGTTTGTAGGAGTTGCAATATTATCAAGTTTCCTCTCTATATGCTTAAAATTTTGAAGTTATACTTGTTTTTCCTTCCTATGCTAGCTGATTCGTGTTCCTTATAAATTAAGTGCTCACAAAATAATTAGGCATAGGAAGTGGGTTAGATTTAAATATGCTAGTCATATTCTTTATGATGCTCTCTTTATGTTTCAATTCTTATCTTTTATGTGAGCATCATTGAAATCATCATGCCTAGCTAAAAGGCATTAACGAAAAGCGCTTGTTGGGAGACAACCCAATATTCACCCTTACCGTTTTTGTGTGTTTTCATGATTAAGCTACTGTATTAATCATGTATTATAGCTTTTGTTTCAATAAAGTGCCAAGTAAAACCTTTGGGAAGACTTGGGTGAAAGTTAATGTGATCTTGCTGTAAAAAAACAGAAACATTGCGCTCACGAGATTAGCTGCCATTTTTTACATAAGAGTGATTTGGTGCTGATTCTTTTTCAAGAAAATTAATAGAAAAATTCCTCACGTCCACAAATTTATTTCTTAATTGTTTGAGTAGCATAAGTATGGTTAGTGTTCAGATCCTTACAGACTGTTCTGTTTCTGACAGATTCTGTTTTCATTGCATAGTTTGCTTGCGTTCTAGTTTCTATGGCTTATATTTCTCAATATAAATTGTAGAAATGATATGGTACAATAGGCATTATGTGAGAACAATTATGAACCTTGTCTTTGACAGTACCAAAGTGAATGGTTTACTCTTTATCATACTAACCTATCTCACGAAGTTCCGTTAAGTTTTGTGTGATTGAAGTTTTCAAGCTTTGGGTGAGATATCGATATGAGGAGAATAAGCAGTGGAAAGACCCTAAGCTTGGGGATGCCCAAGGCACCCCAAGGAAATATTGAAGGAAGACTCAAGCGCCTAAGCTTGGGGATGCCCCAGAAGGCATCCCCTCTTTTGTCTTCAAAACTATTGGTATACCTTACTCGGAGCTATATTTTTATTCGTCACATGATATGTGTTTTGCCTTGAGCGTATTTTCAATTTTACTTGTTGTTTGAATAAAATCATTGGATCTTAATTATTAAATGAAAATGATTCCTCCCATGGCTAGTTAATCATTTGAGTACTCAGTGTCCTTCACTATTACTCCCTCCGTCCCGAAATATAAGAATGTTTTTAACACTAGCATAGTGTCAAAAACGTTCTTATATTCTCGGACAAAGGGAGTATCTTTTTGGAGTAGTTTGTCATTTACTCACGTGCTTCACGTATATCCTATGAGTAAATGGTTGAATAATTGAATATCATAAATCTGAATTTATATATATTTCATATGCTTATACCATGGGGAGTAATGACTTCACATAGAATAAGTATAGGTAGTAAACTTATTGAAAGTTAGCAAACGTAGAATTGGACACTTGAACAATTCATAAAAGAATATTGAAGGAAGAGAGATTTCACATATAAATATACTATCTTGGACATCTTTTGTAATTGTGAGCACTCATTAAAATATGACATGCTAAAAGGTTGATGTCGGACAAGGAAGACAACGTAATGGGTTATGTTGTAACGCCCCGAGACCGATGTGCCAGCTGTCGTCCAGTTATTCACCGTCGTTGCCATGTCATTCGCTTGCGTGTTGCATCTTGTCATGTCATCATGTGCACTGCTTCATCATGTTTTCAAAACTTGCATCAGTCATGGTCTCCTCGTTCCGTCCGTTGTCCGTCCTAAGCCCAGACACACTTGCACGCGCCCGCGGCATGTCCGAAATATTATTTTATAGTGGCTGGAAAATGTTCTCGGAATGGGATGAGAGTTGATGTGTGGTCTTAGTATAGTGTAGATAGACCGCCTGCCAAGTTTCATCGCATTCGGAGATTGTTTGATAGCCCAACCGTTAAACATATAGCGGCATTATAGCCGGTCTATCGTCGGACGTTTCCGGTCTCCGGAAACCTTGCCGGGTTGCATTTCCCCCTCTCCTCTCAGCCCAAACCCCTCTACATAGCCACCTGCAGCCCACCTAAAACCACTACACTCCGGACCGTCGGATCGAGGTCCGATGCCCAAAAACGGATGATAATTCCCTTAACCCTAGCCCCTTGCTATTTATAGACCCCTCCTTCCATTTTTGAGCACCCCTAGCCCCCCCTACCTCTAGCTGCCTCCCACCTCCATTTCCGCGCCGCACCACCCCTGCCTTGCCACTTGTCGCCGCCCCTACGGCCGGCCGCCGCCAGCCACCACCAGTGCCACCTTCCCCGACCAACCCAGCGGCGCCACGTAGCCACCTGACCGCGCCCGCATCCAATCCCCTCGCGCCACGCGTCCCAGGCCTCCTTCTCCACCGCGCGGCCCGCCAGGGTCCGGATCTGGCCCGTTGGGCCCAAGCATGCCCGACCGTGCCGCCAACCGTACCCGTTCGACCGACCGATCCAGATCGGGAGAGGAGCTCCCGATCTAGATCGAACTCCGCCACCTGCCGGCCTCTCGCCAGCGCCCGCACCATGGCAACCTCGCCGGACTCCACCTGTAGGCCTACCTTCGTTGCCCCCTTTCCTTCCTTTTCCCCGAGCTCACTCTCTAACCTCTCCCTTCGTTGTTCTCTCTCTCTCTGCCAGGAATCCTGTGGAGCACCGCCGCCGATCTGCTTCACCCTCGCCGGATCCCTTCGACCATCGCCGGAAATGGGGCCGCCGCACCCGGATCTGGTCTGCTCCGCCCGCCGGTGCCCGTCCCCAACCTCCTGGACTTACGGCCTCCACCCAGTTCGCCGCCGCCATGACCTCTGCGTTGTGCGCGGGATCAGGCGGACGGCCGCTCAGCCTCACTCGCCTCCTCGCTGGGCCACTAGTTCCTGCATCCCTGGCCCAGATCTAGCGCCCGTGTGGGTCACAGGCAGGTCGGCCCAACCGCTACCTAAGCCGGCCTCCTCTTCTCCGAACGGGCCGAGGCCCACTGGGTGAGGCCACACCCCAGTGCCCCGCCTCTGTTTTTCCTCCTGTTGGGCCAGCTTGATTCGGCCCGAGTCACTGTTTTTATTTCGCGAACGAATTTACTAATTTTCCAGAGAAAACCTGTTTAAAGAATAGTCCCCCTAGATCATGCATTTAATAACTCACAATTCGTGCATCGGATTAAAATGATTTATACATGAAAGTTGCTTAGAATTTTGTGTAGATAAATAATATCCAACTTTCATCTATGTTTAAAATGCTTAAAATGTTGTTTGGTTAAATTTGCTCCTATGCCATGTTAAAATGATTTAATTCACAACTAAATAACCGTAACTTGGAATTTAACAAACTTTATATGTAAATGGGGTAGAAAAATGCCTTGTTTAACATGGTGCTTTCATCTTGCATGTTTAACAACTCTGAAATTGTGTTTAGGGCAGAACAGTACCAAACCTTAAAATATGCACATGAGGAGTTTCCGGACTTGTTGGTTGTTGTTCCGGCCTCATTTAAACTTGCCTAGAGTAGGTAGTTTTGTCATGCTTCACCTCTTGCCATGTTAATCAACATTTAATTTTGTTGGGGTACATAAAAGAGAGAGAACTAAATAATTGATGTGGTGTTTTGTCAATATGCATCCCGATGCATATTGAGCTCCACTTAATTTGTAGCATTGTTTGTGCACTTTGCCATGTCATGCCTCATTAAACCGGACATGCATCATACTTGTTTGTGCATTATGCCATGATTATGTGTTGGTTTGTTTACCATGATTGTGTGCTTCTTTCCGGTGTTTGCTTCTTCGGGTTGGATCCGGTAACGTCATGCTTGTGAGGAACCGTTCGACTACGTCCGATTGTCTTCTTCACGGACTCGTTCTTCTTCCTTGCGGGATCTCAGGCAAGATGACCATACCCTCGAAATCACTTCTATCTTTGCTTGCTTAGTTGCTCGCTCTTTTGCTATGCCTATGCTGCGATACCTACCACTTGCTTATCATGCCTCCTACTTTGTTCAACCAAGCCCCTAACCCACCTTGTCCTAGCAAACCATTGTTTGGCTATGTTACCGCTTTGCTCAGCCCCTCTTATAGCGTTGTTAGTTGCAGGTGAAGATTGAAGTTTTGTTCCTTGTTGGAACATGGAGATGTTGTTCCTGGTTGGAACATGTTTACTTGTTGGGATATCACTATATATCTTATTTAATTAATGCATCTATATACTTGGTAAAGGGTGGAAGGCTCGGCCTTATGCCTGGTGTTTTGTTCCACTCTCGCCGCCCTAGTTTCTGTCATATCGGTGTTATGTTCCCGGATTTTGCGTTCCTTACGCGGTTGGGCTATAATGGGAACCCCTTGACAGTTCGCCTTAAGTAAAGCTCTTCCAGCAATGCCCAACATTGGTTTTACCATTCGCCACCTAGCCTCTTTTTCCCTTGAGTTTCGCGGACTCAAGGGTCATCATTATTTTACCCCCCCCCC
This sequence comes from Triticum aestivum, assembly GCF_018294505.1. NCBI lineage: Eukaryota > Viridiplantae > Streptophyta > Magnoliopsida > Poales > Poaceae > Triticum > Triticum aestivum. The sequence continues at coordinate 635,334,139 of NC_057803.1, forward strand.
CCGGGCCAGTGCTCCTCTGAGTGTTGGTCCAACCTGTCAGCTGCCGGTGGCCACCAGGGGCAACTCTGGGCTGGCTTGCCCGTACCTAGGACAATCTGAGTGTGCCCTGAGAAAGAGATATGTGCAGCTCCTATCGGGATTTGTCGGCACATTCGGGCGGTGTTGCTGGTTTAGTTTTACCCTGTCGAAATGTCTTGTTGTACCGGGATACCGAGTCTGATCGGAATGTCTCGGGTGGAGGTCTATTCCTTCGTTGACCGTGAGAGCTTGTCATGGGCTAAGTTGGGACACCCCTGCAGGGATTTGAACTTTCGAAAGCCGTGCCCGCGGTTATGGGCAGATGGGAATTTGTTAATGTCCGGTTGTAGAAAACCTGAAGTTGACCTTAATTAAAATGAATCAACCGCGTGCGTAACCGTGATGGTCTCTTTCCGGCGGAGTCGGGAAGTGAACACGGTTGTTGGAGTTATGCTTGACGTAGGTTGTTCTAGGATCACTTCTTGATCATAGATTCTCGACCGTGCTTTACTTTCTCTTCTCGCTCTCTTTTGCGTATGTTAGCCACCATATATGCTAGTCGCTTGCTGCAGATCCACCTCATACCTTTACCTTACCCATAAGCTTAAATAGTCTTGATCGCGAGGGTGCGAGATTGCTGAGTCCCTGTGGCTCACAGATACTTCCAAAACCAGCTTGCAGGTGCCGATGAGTCCGTGCAGATGACGCTACCAAGCTCAGGAGGAGCTCGATGAAGATCTTGTCCTTTGTGTTGTTTTCGTTCTAGTTGATCAGTAGTGGAGCCCAGTTGGGGTCGATCGGGGACCTTGTCGCATTTGGGGTTCTTCTTTTATTTTGGTTCCGTAGTCGGACCATGAGTGTATTTGGATGATGTAATGTTTTATTCATGTAATTGTGTGAAGTGGCGATTGTAAGCCAACTATGTATCTCTTTCCCTTATGAATTACATGGGTTGTGTAAAGATTACCTCACTTGCGACATTGCTTTCAATGCGGTTATGCCTCTAAGTCGTGCTTCGACACGTGGGAGATATAGCCGCATCGAGGGCGTTATATATGTTTTCTTATATCCGAAATAAAATATATTGTCTTGGATCATCCAACATGTTGAGCTTGCTTTTCCCGCTCATGCAAGCTAAATTCTTTGCACCAAGTAGAGATACTACTTGTGCTTCCAAACATTCCTTAAACCAGTTTTGCCATGAGAGTCCACCATACCTACCTATGGATTGAGTAAGATCCTTCAAGTAAGTTGTCATCGGTGCATGCAATAAAAATTGCCCTCTAAATTTGCATGATCTATAAATGCAGAGAAAATAAGCTTTATACGATCTTGTGATGTGGAAGAAATAAAAGCGACGGACTGCATAATAAAGGTCCATATCACAAGTGGCAATATAATGTGACGTTTTTTTGCATTAAGATTTTGTGCATCCAACCATAAAAGCGCATGACAACCTCTGCTTCCCTCTGCGAAGGGCCTATCTTTTACTTTTATCTTCTACCTTATGCAAGAGTCATGGTGATCTTCACCTTTCCTTTTTACATTTTATCCTTTAGCAAGCACATTGTGTTGGAAAGATCCTGATATATATATACAATTGGATGTAAGTTATCATGAACTATTATTGTTGACATTACCCTTGAGGTAAAAGTTGGGAGGCGAATCTATAAGCCCCTATCTTTCTCTATGTCTGATTAAAACTTTTAACCCATAAATATCACGTGAGTGTTAGCAATTGTGAAAGACTAAATGATAGTTGAGTATGTGGAGTTTGCTAAATCAAAGCTCTGACATAGACCCTTCCTGAAAATAAGATGAATTGCAATTGTTTGATGACTGAGAATATAGTTTGTTAGTTTCAAGAAAGTTTATGATCTATACTTTAAACATGTGAATAGCTTGTTACTTGATCATGAAAAGTTTTATGAAGATGAGCTACTGATATGATATATAATGATGCTAGAAAAAGAGAGTGGAACTATCATTGATCAAACTTGTGCACTTGCTAGCATTCACTCTTCATAAATTATTTCTTTTATCATTTACCTACTCGAGGACGAGCAGGAATTAAGCTTGGGGATGCTGATACGTCTCCAACGTATCTATAATTTATGAAGTATTCATGTTATTATATTATCAACCTTGGATGTTTTATATGCATTTATATGATATTTTATATTATTTTTGGGACTAACCTATTAACCTAGAGCCCAGTGCCAGTTTCTGTTTTTCCTTGTTTTTGAGTTTTGCAGAAAAGGAATACCAAACGGAGTCCAATTGATGTGCCATTTTTTGATGATTTTTTATGGACCAAAAGAAGACCCCGGAGTAAAAGAGTTGGGTCAGAAGAGTCCTGGGCCGTCCACGAGGGTGGGGGCACGCCCACCCCCCCCCCCCACCCCCCGGGCGCGTGGGCCTACCTCGTGGACGGCTCGGGCACCTTCTTGACGTGAGAACGATGCCAAAACCCCCCCCAGAAAATAACCTAGATCGGGAGTTCCACCGCCAGAAGCCTGCGTAGCCACCGAAAACCAATCTAGGCCCTCTCCGGCACCTTGCTGGAGGGGGCCATCATCACCGAAGGGCATGGAGGAGGATCCCAGAGGGGCCATCATCACCATGAAGGCCAAGGACCAGAGGGAGAACCTCTCCCCATCCAGGGGGCCATGGAGGAGGAAGCACAAGGGGGATAACCTCTCCTCCTCTCTCTCGGTGGCGCCGGAGTGCCATCGAGAGGGGAATCATCACCGCGGTGATCGTCTTCATCAACATCACCATCATCATCACCATCCTCATCTCTTTTACGTGGTCCACTCTCCCGCACCCCGCTGTAATCCCTACTTGAACATGGTGCTTTATGCCACATATTATGATCCAATGATGTGTTGCCATCCTATGATGTTTTGAGTTGATATCTTTTGTCTTTGGGTTGATTGATGATCTAGATTGGTATGAGTTGTATGTTTTACTTTGATGCTGTCCTATGGTGCCCTCTGTGTCGCGCAAGCGTGAGGGATTCCCGCGTAGGGTGTTGCAATACGTTCATGATTCACTTATAGTGGGTTGGTGAGTGACTGAAACACAAACCCGAGTAAGGGGGTTGTTGCGTATGGGAATAAAGAGGACTTGATGCTTTAATGATATGGTTGGGTTTTACCTTAATGATCTTTAGTAGTTGCGGATGCTTGCTAGAGTTCCAATCATAAGTGCATATGATCCAAGAAGAGAAAGTGTGTTAGCTTATGCCTCTCCCTCATATGAAATTGCAATAGTGATTACCGGTCTTGTTAACAATTGCCTAGGACAATTCCGCACACCGATCCACCATTATTCCACACTCGCTATTTATAATATTTAGTAATATATTCTAATGATAACAGCACCTACTTTTATATTTTAGCTCTCCGATATCATACAAAGTTATCCACTGCATACCCACAACGTAGTTTTATTTCTCGTTTCTAGTTGGAAGCAAACGTTCGGTGTACGTAGAGTCGTATCAGTGGCAGATAGGGCTTGAGAGAATATTGATCTTACCTTTAGCTCCTTGTGGGTTCGACACTCCATACTTATCACTTCCACCTTTGGAAATTGCTACAATGATTCCCTGCACTTGGAGATTATCAACTGCATAGCCGCGTTTGACCCCCCCCCCCCCATATCGCTTGCCCTCTGCCTCTAGCGGTGGGCGGCACGTGCCTCCGACTCCAGAGTCCACATCTGCGGCACCAGTGGAGCGGGCACTAGAACCCACCGCTACCTGGGCGGAGCAGTGGCCGGAGGTGGAGGAGGTCGTTGGGTGGGAGGAGCAGATCGGGCAGGCCTTGCAGATCCACGCGTGGGACAAGAAGGATCGACGCTGCGGTGACGGACAACGGGCGGCCTCGCACCTGACCCGAAGTTGTCGCGCCCGTATCGACCCGCGAGTGCTCGAGCGCGATACGGAGCGCTGATACGTCTCCAACATATCTATAATTTTTTATTGCTCCATGCTATATTATCTACTGTTTTGGGCAATATTGGGCTTTGTTATCCACTTTTATATTACTTTCGGGACTAACCTATTAACCGGAGGCTGCTAGATCTTGAGCTTGCATTGATTTTCCCCGAAGAGGAAGGGATGATGTAGCAGAGTAGCGTAAGTATTTCCCTCAGTTTTTGAGAACCAAGGTATCAATCCAGTAGGAGCCCACGCTCAAGTCCCTCGTACCTACACAAAGCGATAGCTACTCGCAACCAACGCGATTAGTGGTTGTCAAGCCCTTCACGGTCACTAACGAGAGTGAGATCTAATAGATAGAATATTTTTGGTATTTTTTGATATAAAGATGTAAAGTAAAAAGTAAATAGCAAAACAATATAAAAGTGATGGAGATTGATATGATGAGAATAGACCCGGGGGCCATAGGTTTCACTAGTGGCTTCTCTCAAGAGCATAAGTATTTTACGGTGGGTGAACAAATTACTGTTGAGCAATTGATAGAATTGAGCATAATTATGAGAATATCTAGGCATGATCATGTATATAGGCATCATGTCCGTGACAAGTAGATCGAAACGATTCTGCATCTACTACTATTACTCCACTCATCGACCGCTATCCAGCATGCATCTAGAGTATTAAGTTAAAAACAGAGTAACGCCTTAAGCAAGATGACATGATGTAGAGAGATAAATTCATGCAATATGAAATAAACCCCATCTTGTTATCCTCTATGGCAACGATACAATACGTGCCTTGCTGCCCCTTCTGTCACTGGGTAAGGACACCGCAAGATCGAACCCAAAGCTAAGCACTTCTCCCATGGCAAGAACTACCAATCTAGTTGGCCAAACCAAACGGATAATTCAAAGAGACTTGCAAAGATAACCAATCATGCATAAAAGAATTCAGAGAAGATTCAAATATTATTCATAGATAGACTTGATCATAAACCCACAATTCATCAGTCTCAACAAACACACCGCAAAAAGAAGATTACATCGAATAGATCTCCACAAGAGAGGGGGAGAACTTTGTATTGAGATTCAAAGAGAGAGAAGAAGCCATCTAGCTACTAACTATGGACCCGAAGGTCTGTGGTAAACTACTCACACTTCATCGGAGATGATGTAGAAGCCCTCCGTGATGACGGCCCTCTTCCGGCGAAGTTCCGGAACAGGCCCCAAGATGGGATCTCGTGGATATGGAAAGTTGCGACGGTGGAATTAGGTTTTTGGCTCCTGTTCTGATCGTTTGGGGGTACGTGTGTATATATAGGAGGAAGGAGTACGTCGGTGGAGCACTGAGGAGCCCACGAGGCAGGGGGCGCCCTAGGGGGGGCGCGCCCCCACCCTCATGAACACCTCTTTGCTTCCTTGCAGTAGGGTCCAAGTCTCCTGGATCACGTTCGGTGAGAAAATCACGTTCTCGAAGATTTTATTCCGTTTGGACTCCGTTTGATATTTCGTTTATCTGAAACACTGAAATAGGCAAAAAAAACAGCAATTCTGGGCTGGGCCTCCGGTTAATAGGTTAGTCCCAAAAATAATATAAAAGTGGAAAATAAAGCCCAATATAGTCCAAAATAGTAGATAACATAGCATGGAGCAATCAAAAATTATAGATATGTTGGAGACGTATCAGGCATCCCCAAGCTTAATTCTTGCTCGTGCTCGAGTAGGTAAATGATAAAAAGAGAATCTTTGATGCAGAGTGCTACTTGGCATAATTTCAATGTAAATCTTCTTAATTGTGGTATGAATATTCAGATTAGAAAGATTCAAGACAAAAGTTTATATTGACATAGAAAATAATAATACTTCAAGCATACTAACAAAGCAATTATGTCTTCTCAAAATAACATGGCCAAAGAAAGTTATCCCTACAAAATCATATAGTCTGGCTAAGCTCCATCTTCCCCACACAAAGTATTTAAATCATGCACAACCCGATGACAAGCCGAGCAATTGTTTCATACTCTAACTTTTTCAAAACGTTTTCAATCGTCACGCAATACATGAGCGTGAGCCATGGATATAGCACTATAGGTGGAATAGAATGGTGGTTGTGGAGAAGACAAAAAGGAGAAGATAGTCTCACATCAACTAGGATCAACGGGCTATGGAGATGCCCATCAATAGATATCAATGTGAGTGAGTAGGGATTGCCATGCAACGTATGCACTAGAGCTATAAGTATATGAAAGCTCAAAAAGAAACTAAGTGGGTGTACATCCAACTTGCTTGCTCATGAAGACCTAGGGCAATTTGAGGAAGCCCATCATTGGAATATACAAGCCAAGTTCTATAATGTAAAATTCCCACTAGTATATGAAAGTGATAACATGAGAGACTCTCTACTATGAAGATCATGGTGCTACTTTGAAGCACAAGTGTGGTAAAAGGATAGTAGCATTGTCCCTTCTCTTTTTTTCTCTCATTTTTTTATTTTTTTATTTGGGCCTTTTCTTCTTCTTTTTTTATGGCCTCTTTTTTTTATTTGGGCTTCTTTGGCCTCTTTTTTCTCTTTTTTTTATTTTTCGTCCGTAGTCTCATCCCGACTTATGGGGGAATCATAGCCTCCATCATTCTTTCCTCACTGGGACAATGCTCTAATAATGATGATCATCACACTTTTATTTTTCTTATAACTCAACAATTACAACTCGGTACTTAGAACAAAATATGACTCTATGTGAATGCATCCGGCGGTGTACCGGGATATGCAATATGACAACGATGAATGTGTCATGAACGGAACGGTGGAAAGTTGCATGGCAATATATCTCGGAATGGCTATGGAAGTGCCATAATAGGTAGGTATGGTGGCTGTTTTGAGGAAGGTATATGGTAGGTGTATGATACCAGCGAAAGATGCGCGGTATTAGAGAGGCTAGCAAGGGTGGAAGGGTGAGAGTGCGTATAATCCATGGACTCAACATTAGTCATAGAGAACTCATATACTTATTGCAAAAATCTAGAAGTTATCAAAGAAAAGTATTACGCGCATGCTCCTAGGGGGATAGATTGGTAGGAAAAGACCACCGCTCGTCCCCGACCACCACTCATAAGGAAGACAATCAATAAATAAATCATGCTCCGACTTCATCACATAATGGTTCACCATACGTGCATGCTACGGGAATCATAAACTTTAACACAAGTATTATTTAAATTCACAACTACTCAACTAGCATGACTTTAATATTATCACCTCCATATCTCAAAACAATTATCATGCTTCAATCTTTTCTTAGTATTCAACACACTCAAAAGAAAGTTTCACAAATCTTGAATACCAAGCATATTATTATTAGGCAAATTACCATGCTATTAAGACACTCTCAAATTAATTTAAGTGAAGAATGAGAGATCAATAGTTTCTTTAAAACATATCCACCACTGTGCTCTAAAAGATCTAAGTGAAGCACATAGAGCAAAATTATAACGCTCAAAAGATATAAGTGAAGCACATAGAGAAAAACTACTTATCTCAAAAGATATAAGTGAAGCACATAGAGTATGCTATCAAATTTTAATTCATGTATGGCTCTCTCAAAAGGTGTGTACATCAAGGATGATTGTGGCATACTAACAAACAAAGACACAAATAATACAAGACTCTCCAAGCAAAACACATATCATGTTGGTGAATAAAAATATAGCTCCAAGTAAATTACCGATGGAAGTGGACGAAAGAGGGGATGCCATCCGGGGCATCCCCAAGCTTTGACTTTTTGGTGTCCTTGTATTATCTTGGGGGTGCCATGGGCATCCCCAAGCTTAGGCTCTTGCCACTCCTTGTTCCATGATCCATCAAAAGAATTCACCCAAAACGTGAAAACTTCACAACACAAAACTCAAAATAGAAAACTCGTGAGCTCCGTTAGCGAAAGAAAACAAAAGACCACTTCAAGGTACTGTAATGAACTCATTATTTATTTATATTGGTGTTAAACCTACTGTATTCCAACTTCTCTATTGATTATAAACTATTTTACTAGCCATAGATTCATCAAAATAAGCAAACAACACACGAAAAACAGAATCTGTCAAAAACAGAACAGTCTGTAGTAATCTGTAGCTAGCGCAAGATCTGGAACCCCAAAAATTCTAAAATAAATTGCTGGACGTGATTAATTTATCTATTAATGATATGCAGAAAGAATTAACTAAATATCACTCTTCAAATAAAAATTAAAGCAGTTCTCGTGAGCGCTAAAGTTTCTGTTTTTTACAGCAAGTTCAACAAGACTCTCCCCAAGTCTTCCCAACGGTTCTACTTGGCACAAACACTGATTAAACACAAAAACACAACCAAAACAGAGGCTAAATAATTTATTTATTAATAAACAGGAGCAAAAAGCAAGGAATAAAAATAAAATTGGGTTGCCTCCCAACAAGCGCTATCGTTTAACGCCCTTATCTAGGCATAACAAGCAAGGATAGATCTAGGTATTGCCATAGTAATAAGATAGATTGGTGAAACTCATTTCATATTATCTACGTTCAGCAGCAAGTTTTCTCTGAGGCAAGCAAAAGTAATCAAAAGGACTAAATTTAACGGGACAAAAGTCCCCAAGATCAAATTTGGGAGGTATAGGTTCCTCCTTCGGTCCTTCATAATGCACAACCAATTCATCATTATAAGCATTCTTTTGACAGAACTTTGTGGGCCTATATTCAAGAGAATATCCTAGTTCATTATTTCGAATAGCCAAATCATCATTAAGTTCAGAAATTCTATCAACTAAAACATTGGTAGGAACCCTTCTTCTAAGATTTTCATTGAAAGCAACATAATCTAGAGATTGAAAACGCATTATTTCTTCTTGATCAAAGAGGATAGCCTCAATGGGAGGACGGCAAGTGTCCACCCTATAATGCGCAAAGATTTCTTTGGCTTCTCTTATTAAGAATCTAAACTCATGATCCAAAAAGATATTAGCGGCACGCTTAACAGAAGAATGCTCAATATTAGAAAATTCCAGAAAAATCCTTTGTATAGAAGGATGCATGTGCATGAATTGTCTTTCAAGTTCAACTACAAGCATGGCAATAGCGTCCGCAAGACTACTAGTTATGTGAAGGATAGAACTACCCATAGAAGGTAAAGCACCGGCACAAGTAAAGAAATCTTGAATAACTCCTTTTCCAATAATATTACCACTACCAACACGGAATTTTTTTGTATGAAAGATGGTAGGTTCTTTAGCAGGAGCATCAGAATTTTCCATGATATTGTTATCATCCATATTGGCGATAACTTCCCCAATTTCAGACATAACAACAAGCAAGCAAACTAGCACACGAGCAAACAAAAAGGCAAATAGAGAGGGAGGATAGGGAGAGAGAGGGCAAATAAAACGGCAAGGGTGAATTGGGGGGAGAGGAAAACGAGAGGCAAATGGAAAATAATGTAATGTGAGAGATAGGGATTGTTATGGGTACTTGGTATATTGACTTTTTGCGTAGACTCCCCGGCAAAGGCGCCAGAAATCCTTCTTGCTACGTCTTGAGCTTTCATTGGTTTTCCCCAAAGAGGAAGGGATGATGTAGCAGAGTAGCGTAAGCATTTCCCTCAGTTTTTGAGAACCAAGGTATCAATCCAGTAGGAGCCCACACTCAAGTCCCTCGTACCTGCACAAAGCGATAGCTACTCGCAACCAACGCGATTAGGGGTTGTCAAGCCCTTCACGGTCACTTATGAGAGTGAGATCTGACAGATAGAATATTTTTGGTATTTTTTGATATAAAGATGCAAAGTAAAAAGTAAAAGCAAAGTAAATAGCAAAACAATATAAAAGTGATGGAGATTGATATGATGAGAATAGACCCGGGGGCCATAGGTTTCACTAGTGGCTTCTCTCAAGAGCATAAGTATTCTACGATGGGTGAACAAATTACTGTTGAGCAATTGATAGAATTGAGCATAATTATGAGAATATCTAGGCATGATCATGTATATAGGCATCACGTCCATGACAAGTAGATCGAAACGATTCTGCATCTACTACTATTACTCCACTCATCGACCGCTATCCAGCATGCATCTAGAGTATTAAGTTAAAAATAGAGTAACGCCTTAAGCAAGATGACATGATGTAGAGAGATAAATTCATGCAATATGAAATAAACCCCATCTTGTTATCCTCGATGGCAACGATACAATACGTGCCTTGCTGCCCCTTCTGTCACTGGGTAAGGACACCGCAAGATCGAACCCAAAGCTAAGCACTTCTCCCATGGCAAGAACTACCAATCTAGTTGGCCAAACCAAACGGATAATTCGAAGAGACTTGCAAAGATAACCAATCATGCATAAAAGAATTCAGAGAAGATTCAAATATTATTCATAGATAGACTTGATCATAAACCCACAATTCATCGGTCTCAACAAACACACCGCAAAAAGAAGATTACATCGAATAGATCTCCACAAGAGAGGGGGAGAACTTTGTATTGAGATTCAAAGAGAGAGAAGAAGCCATCTAGCTACTAACTATGGACCCCGAAGGTCTGAGGTAAACTACTCACACTTCATCGGAGAGGCTATGATGATGTAGAAGCCCTCCGTGATGACGGCCCTCTTCCGGCGGAGCTCCGGAACAGGCCCCAAGATGGGATCTCGTGGATACAGAAAGTTGCGGTAGTGGAATTAGGTTTTTGGCTCCTGTTCTGATCGTTTGGGCGTACATGTGTATATATAGGAGGAAGGAGTACGTCGGTGGAGCATCGAGGGGCCCACGAGGCAGGGGGCGCGCCCCCACCCTCGTGAACACCTCTTTGCTTCCTTGCAGTAGGGTCCAAGTCTCCTGGATCACGTTCGGTGAGAAAATCACGTTCCCGAAGATTTTATTCCGTATGGACTCCGTTTGATATTCCGTTTATCTGAAACACTGAAATAGGCAAAAAACAGCAATTCTGGGCTGGGCCTCCGGTTAATAGGTTAGTCCCAAAAATAATATAAAAGTGGAAAATAAAGCCCAATATAGTCCAAAACAGTAGATAATATAGCATGGAGCAATCAAAAATTATAGATACGTTGGAGACGTATTAGAGGCCCAGCCCAGATTTGCTGTTTTATGCCTATTTTAGTGTTTTGAAGAAAAGGAATATCAGACGGAGTCGAAACGGAACGAAAACAACTGGAGAAGTTATTTTTTGGAAGGAAACACACCTGATGGACATGGACCCCACGTCAGAAGATACGAGAGCTGCCCACGAGGGTGGGCCCCCCCCCTACGGCGCGCCCCCTGCCTCGTGGGCCCCCCGTGGCTCCCCTGACGTGCTTCTTCTGCCTATATAACTCAATATACCCTAAAACTTCCAGAACGCACAATAGATCAGGAGTTCCGCCGCCAGAAGCCTCCGTAGCCACCAAAAACCAATCTAGACCCGTTCCGGCACCCTACCGGAGGGGGCAATCCTTCTCCGGTGTCCATCTTCATCATCCCGGTGGTCTCCATGACGAGGAGGGAGTAGTTCTCCCTCGGGGCTGAGGGTATGTACCAGTAGCTATGTGTTTGATCTCTCTCTCTCTCTCTCGTATTCTTGATTGGGCACGATCTTGATGTATCGTGAGCTTTGCTATTATAGTTGGATCTTATGTTTCTCCTCCCCCTCTTCTCTCTTGTAATGAATTGAGTTTCCCCTTTGAAGTAATCTTATCGGATTGAGTCTTTAAAGACTTGAGAACACTTGATGTATGTCTTGCCGTGGATATCTGTGGTGACAATGGGATACCACGTGCCACTTGATGTATGTTTTGGTGACCAACCTGCGGGTTTCGTGACATTGGGAACCTATGCATAGGGGTTGGCACACGTTTTCGTCGTGATTCTCCGGTAGAACTTTGGGGCACTCTTTGGCGTGACTCTTTGTTGCATGTTGAGGGATAGTTATGTGATCCAATTAAGTTAGTATTGTTGAGGGAACTTACACTAGCGAAAGTATGAACCCTAGGCATTGTTTCCACACATTGCAATACCGTTTACGCTCACTTTTATCACTTGTTACCTTGCTGTTTTTATAATTTCAGATTACAAATACTCCTATCTACTATCCATATACCACTTGTATCACCATCTCTTCGCTGAACTAGTGCACCTATACAATTTACCATTGTATTGGGTGTGTTGGGGACATAAGAGACTCTTTGTTATTTGGTTGCAGGGTTGCTTGAGAGAGAACATCTTCATCCTACGCCTCCTACGGATTGATAAACATTAGCTCATCCACTTGAGGGACATTTGCTACTGTCCTACAAACCTCTGCACTTGGAGGCCCAACAACGTCTACAAGAAGAAGGTTGTGTAGTAGACATCAAGCTCTTTTCTGGCGCCGTTGCCGGGGAGGCAAGGAAAGCGGCACTACCACACCCCGTCAACTAAGCTCTTTTCTGGCACCGTTGCCGGGGAGGTTAGCGCTTGAAGGTATATCTTTAGGTCTTGCAATCAAGTCTTTTAGTTTCTTGTTTTATCACTAGTTTAGTTTATAAAAGAAAACTATAAAACAATGGAATTGAGTTTGTCTCATACGCTTCATCTTTTTAATATCTTTCGTGAGTATGATGGAAAGGATAATTGTGCTCAAGTGCTAGAAGAAGAAATCTATAAAATGTTTGGCACTAAATATTTGAATGATGATCATGATTGCAATGTTGTTAGTATGAATTCCTTGAATATCCATGATGCTAATGATATGCAAAGCCACAAGCTTGGGGAAGCTATGTTTGATGAAGATGATATTTTTTGTCCCCCAAGTTTTGATGAGCAAATTTATTATGATGAAAGCATGCCTCCTATTTATGATGATTATATTGATGAAAGTGGATTTGGAGAGGTCATGACTTTATTTTGTGATGAATCCACTATTCCGAAAGAGGTTCCAATTGATTATGAGAACAAAGTTGCTATCTATGATGATTATTGTGATGACTTGTATGCTATAAAGAATAATGATATCCATGAATCTTGTCATCATGACTTTAGTTTTCAATTGGATTATGCTTCACATGATAATTATTTTGTTGAGTTTGCTCCCACTATTATTCATGAGAAGAATTTTGCTTGTGTGGAGAGTAGTAAATTTTCTATGCTTGTAGATCATGAAAAGAACACTTTAGGTGCTGGTTATATTGTTGAATTCATTCATGATGCTACTTAAAATTATTATGAGGGAGGAATATATGCTTGTAGGAATTGCAATAATATCAAGTTTCCTCTCTATATGCTTAAAATTTTGAAGTTATGCTTGTTTTACCCTCCTATGCTAGTTGATTATTGTTCCCACGATTTGTTTGCTCACAAAATCCCTATGCATAGGAAGCATGTTAGACTTAAATGTGCTAGTCATATTATTCATGATGCTCTCTTAATGTTTCAATTCTTATCCTTTATGTGAGCATCATTGAAATCATCATGCCTAGCTAGGGGCGTCAAACGATAGCGCTTGTTGGGAGGCAACCCAACTTTATTTTTTTTCCTTGATTTTTGTTCCTGGGTAGTAATAAATAATTCATATAGCCTCTTTTTAGATGTGGTTTTATGTGTTTAATTAGTGTTTGTGCCAAGTAGAACCTTTGGGAAGACTTGGGGAAAGTCTTGTTGATCATGCTGTCAAAAACAGAAACTTTAGCGCTCACGAGAACTGCTGACATTTTTATTTGGAGAGTGATATTTAGTTAATTATTTTTGTAGATTATTAATAGATAAATTACTCATGTCCAGAAATTTATTTCAGAATTTTATTAGTTCCAGAAGTATACGTTTGATTCAGATTACTACAGACTGTTCTGTTTTTGACAGATTCTGTTTTTCGTGTGTTGTTTGCTTATTTTGATGAATCTATGGCTAGTAAAATAGTTTATAAACCATAGAGAAGTTGGAATACAGTAGGTTTAACACCAATATAAATAAATAATTAGTTCATTACAGTACCTTGAAGTGGTGATTTATTTTCTTATACTAACGGAGCTTGCGAGTTTTCTGTTAAGTTTTGTGTTGTGAAGTTTTCAAGTTTTGGGTAAGGATTCGATGGAATACCGAATAAGGAGTGGCAAGAGCCTAAGCTTGGGGATTCCCAAGGCACCCCAAGGTAATATTCAAGGACAACCAAGAGCCTAAGCTTGGGGTGCCCCGGAAGGCATCCCCTCTTTTCGTCTTCGTTCATCGGTAACTTTACTTGGAGCTATATTTTTATTCGCCACATGATATGTGTTTTGCTTGGAGCGTCAATTTATTTTGTTAGGATTTCTTGCTGTTATTTAGAACAATGTTTTGCATCTTTTATTTCAATAAAAGTGGCATTGATAGCCTTTACTATGCCTATGTTACAAGTATACATGTTGCTGTTTGAAAACAGAAAGTTTACCGCTGTTGCAATAATTCCGTAGAAAAGTCAGAATGTGATAAAATGTTGAAACCTTTTTAATATTAAGCTCTGATAAATTTACTACAGTTGGAATTTTCTTTCATATTTTTGGAGCTAGGGAAGTATGGATGTTGCAGCATTCTTTACAGACTATCCTGTTTAGGCAGATTGCTGTTATGTTTGCATTGTTTCCATATGGTTGCTTCTTTAATGATTCTATTTGAGGATAGGACTATTAAATATGCAGAGGCCTTTAGTATGCAATGTTGAATAATAATTTTAGTGATTTGCTACAGTAGAGTATGATAAGGTTTTTGCAATGGTTTATACTAACTTATCTCACGAGTCCTTGTTGAGTTTTGTGTGGATGAAGCTTTTGAGATTTAGGGAGACCGTGATATGAGAGGAATTAAGGAGACACAAAAGCTCAAGCTTGGGTATGCCCAAGTCAGACCAAGATAATATTTCAAGAAGTCTCAAGCATCTAAGCTTGGGGATGCCCCGGTTGGCATCCCACCTTTCTCTTCTTCAACAACTATCGGTTTGTATTGGTTGATCCTAAGTTTTTTGCTTCTTCACATGATGTTTGCCATTCTTAGAATGTCATTTTATTTAGTTTTGCTTGATGTTTGAATAAAATACCAAGATCTGAAATTATTAAATGTTAGACAGTCTTCACATAGCTGCATAATTATTCAACTACTCATTGATCTTCACTTATATCTTTTGGAGTAGTTTGTCATTTTCTCTAGTACTTCACCTATATCTTTTAGAGCACGGTGGTGGATTTGTTTTATAGAAACTATTGATCTCTCATGCTTCACTTAGATTATTTTGAGAGTCTTTATAGCATGGTAATTTGCTTAAAATCCAAATATGCTAGGTATTCAAGAATAATAAAATTCTCTTATGAGTGTGTTGAATACTAAGAGAAGTTTGGTACTTGATGATTGTTTTGAGATATGAGGATGCTGATATTAGAGTCATGCTAGTTGAGTAGTTGTGAATTTGAGAAATACTTGTGTTGAAGTTTGTGATTCCCGTAGCATGCACGTATGGTGAACCGTTATGTGATGAAGTCGGAGCATGATTTATTTATTGATTGTCCTCCTTATGAGTGGCGGTCGGGGATGGCCGATGGTCTTTTCCTACCAATCTATCCCCCTAGGAGCATGCGCGTAGTACTTTGTTTCGATAACTAATAGATTTTTGCAATAAGTATGTGAGTTCTTTATGACTAATGTTGAGTCCATGGATTATACGCACTCTCACCCTTCCACCACTGCTAGCCTCTCTAGTACTGCGCAACTTTCGCCGGTACCGTAAACCCACCATACACCTTCCTCAAAAAAGCCACCATACCTACATATTATGGCATTTCCATAGCCATTCCGAGATATATTTCCATGCAACTTTCCACCATTCCATTATTATGACACGCTTCATCATTGTCATATTGCTTTGCATGATCATGTAGTTGACATCCTATTTGTGGCAAGACCAACATTCATAATTCTTTCATACATGTCACTCATGCATCATTGCACATCCCGGTACACCACCAGAGGCATTCATATAGAGTCATATCTTGTTCTAAGTATCGAGTTGTAATTCTTGAGTTGTAAGAAAAATAAAAGTGTGATGATCATCATTATTAGACCATTGTCCAAGTGAGGAAAGTATGATGGAGACTATGATTCCCCCACAAGTCGGGATGAGACTCCGGACGAAAAATAAAAAGAAGAGGCCAAAGAAGCCCAAATAAAAAAAAGGCCATAAAAAAACATAAGTCCCAAATAAAAAATAAAAAATAAAAAAATATTAAAAATGAGAGAAAAATAGAGAAGGGGCAATGCTACTATCCTTTTACCACACTTGTGCTTCAAAGTAGCACCATGATCTTCATGATAGAGAGTCTCCTATGTTGTCACTTTCATATACTAGTGGGAATCTTTCATTATAGAACTTGGCTTGTATATTCCAATGATGGGCTTCCTCAAAATGCCCTAGGTCTTCGTGAGCAAGCGAGTTGGATGCACACCCACTAGTTTCTTTTGTTGAGCTTTCATACACTTATAGCTCTAGTGCATCCGTTGCATGGCAATCCCTACTCACTCACATTGATATCTATTGATGGGCATCTCCATAGCCCGTTGCTACACCTAGTTGATGTGAGACTATCTTCTCCCTTTTTGTCTTCTCCACAACCACCATTCTATTCCACCTATAGTGCTATGTCCATGGCTCACGCTCATATATTGCGTGAAGATTGAAAAAGTTTGAGAACATCAAAAGTATGAAACAATTGCTTGGCTTGTCATCGGGGTTGTGCATGATTTAAATATTTTGTGTGGTGAAGATGGAGCATAGCCAGACTATATGATTTTGTAGGGATAACTTTCTTTGGCCATGTTATTTTGAGAAGACATGATTGCTTAGTTAGTATGCTTGAAGTATTATTATTTTTATGTCAATATGAACTTTTGTCTTGAATCTTTCGGATATGAATATTCATATCACAAGTAGGAAGAATTACATTGAAATTGTGCCAACTAGCATTCCACATCAAAAATTATCTTTTTATCATTTACCTACTCGAGGACGAGCAGGAATTAAGCTTGGGGATGCTTGATACGTCTCCAACGTATCTGTAATTTTTGATTGCTCCATGCTATACTATCTACTGTTTTGGGCAATATTGGGCTTTATTATCCACTTTTATATTACTTTTGGGACTAACCTATTAACCGGAAGCCCAGCCCAGATTTGCCGTTTTATGCCTATTTTAGTGTTTTGAAGAAAAGGAATATCAGACAGAGTCAAAACGGAACGAAATCAACTGGAGAAGTTATTTTTGGAAGGAAACACACCTGATGGACTTGGACACCACGTCAGAAGATACGGGAGCTGCCCACGAGGCTGGGGGGCGCCCCCCCCCCCAGGGCGCGCCCCCTGCCTCGTGGGGCCCCCGTGGCTCCCCTGACGTGCTTCTTCTGCCTATATAACTCCATATACCCTAAAACTTCCAAAACACACAATAGATCGAGAGTTCCGCCGCCAGAAGCCTCCGTAGCCACCGAAAACCAATCTAGATCCGTTCCGGCACCCTGCCGGAGGGGGCAATCCTTCTTCGGTGGCCATCTTCATCATCCCGGTGCTCTCCATGACGAGGAGGGAGTAGTTCTCCCTCGGGGCTGAGGGTATGTACCAGTAGCTATGTGTTTGATCTCTCTCTCTCTCGTGTTCTTGATTGGGCACGATCTTGATGTATCACGAGCTTTGCAATTATAGTTGGATCTTATGTTTCTCCTCCCCCTCTTCTCTCTTGTAATGAATTGAGTTTCCCCTTTGAGGTAATCTTATCGGATTCAGTCTTTAAAGACTTGAGAACACTTGATGTATGTCTTGCCGTGGATATCTGTGGTGACAATGGGATACCACTTGCCACTTGATGTATGTTTTGGTGACCAACCTGCGGGTTTCGTGACATTGGGAACCTATGCATTGGTGTTGGCACACTTTTTTGTCGTGATTCTCCGGTAGAACTTTGGGGCACTCTTTGGAGTGACTCTTTGTTGCATGTTGAGGGATAGTTATGTGATCCAATTATGTTAGTATTGTTGAGGGAACTTACACTAGCGAAAGTATGAACCCTAGGCCTTGTTTCCACACATTGCAATACCGTTTACGCTCACTTTTATCACTTGTTACCTTGCTGTTTTTATAATTTCAGATTACAAATACTCCTATCTACTATCCATATACCACTTGTATCACCATCTCTTTGCCGAACTAGTGCACCTATACAATTTACCATTGTATTGGGTGTGTTGGGGACACAAGAGACTCTTTGTTATTTGGTTGCAGGGTTGCTTGAGAGAGACCATCTTCATCCTACGCCTCCTACGGATTGATAAACATTAGGTCATCCACTTGAGGGACATTTGCTACTGTCCTACAAACCTCTGCACTTGGAGGCCCAACAACGTCTACAAGAAGAAGGTTGTGTAGTAGACATCAAGCTCTTTTCTGGCGCCGTTGCCGGGGAGACAAGGAAAGCGGCACTAACACACCCCATCAACTAAGCTCTTTTCTGGCGCCGTTGCCTGGGAGGTTAGCGCTTGAAGGTATATCTTTAGGTCTTGCAAACGAGTCTTTTAGTTTCTTGTTTTATCACTAGTTTAGTTTATAAAAGAAAACTATAAAACAATGGAATTGAGTTTGTCTCATACGCTTCATCTTTTTAATATCTTTCGTGAGTATGATGGAAAGGATAATTGTGCTCAAGTGCTAGAATAAGAAATCTATAAAATGTTTGGCACTAAATATTTGAATGATGATCATGATTGCAATGTTGTTAGTATGAATTCCTTGAATATCCATGATGCTAATGATATGCAAAGCCACAAGCTTGGGGAAGCTATGTTTGATGAAGATGATATTTTTTGTCCCCAAGTTTTGATGAGCAAATTTATTATGATGAAATCATGCCTCCTATTTATGATGATTATATTTATGAAAGTGGATTTGGAGAGGTCATGACTTTATTTTGTGATGAATCCACTATTCCGGAAGAGGTTCCAATTGATTATGAGAACAAAGTTGCTATCTATGATGATTATTGTGATGACTTGTATGCTATAAAGAATAATGATATCCATGAATCTTGTCATCATGACTTTAGTTTTCAATTGGATTATGCTTCACATGATAATTATTTTGTTGAGTTTGCTCCCACTATTATTCATGAGAAGAATTTTGCTTGTGTGGAGAGTAGTAAATTTTCTATGCTTGTAGATCATGAAAAGAACGCTTTAGGTGCTGGTTATATTGTTGAAATCATTCATGATGCTACTTAGAATTATTATGAGGGAGGAATATTTTCTTGTAGGAATTGCAATAATATCAAGTTTCCTCTCTATATGCTTAAAATTTTGAAGTTATGCTTGTTTTACCCTCCTATGCTAGTTGATTATTGTTCCCACAAGTTGTTTGCTCACAAAATCCCTATGCATAGGAAGCATGTTAGACTTAAATGTGCTAGTCATATTCTTCATGATGCTCTCTTAATGTTTCAATTCTTATCCTTTATGTGAGCATCATTGAAATCATCATGCCTAGCTAGGGGCGTCAAACGATAGCGCTTGTTGGGAGGCAACCCAACTTTATTTTTTTTCCTTGATTTTTGTTCCTGGGTAGTAATAAATAATTCATATAGCCTCTTTTTAGATGTGGTTTTATGTGTTTAATTAGTGTTTGTGCCAAGTAGAACCTTTGGGAAGACTTGGGGAAAGTCTTGTTGATCATGCTGTCAAAAACAGAAACTTTAGCGCTCACGAGAACTGCTGACATTTTTATTTGGAGAGTGATATTTAGTTAATTATTTTTGTAGATTATTAATAGATAAATTACTCATGTCCAGAAATTTAGTTCAGAATTTTATTAGTTCCAGAAGTATACGTTTGATTCAGATTACTACAGACTGTTCTGTTTTTGACAGATTCTGTTTTTCGTGTGTTGTTTGCTTATTTTGATGAATCTATGGCTAGTAAAATAGTTTATAAACCATAGAGAAGTTGGAATACAGTAGGTTTAACACCAATATAAATAAATAATTAGTTCATTACAGTACCTTGAAGTGGTGATTTATTTTCTTATACTAACGGAGCTTGCGAGTTTTCTGTTAAGTTTTGTGTTGTGAAGTTTTCAAGTTTTGGGTAAGGATTCGATGGAATACCGAATAAGGAGTGGCAAGAGCCTAAGCTTTGGGATTCCCAAGGCACCCCAAGGTAATATTCAAGGACAACCAAGAGCCTAAGCTTGGGGGTGCCCCGGAAGGCATCCCCTCTTTTCGTCTTCGTTCATCGGTAACTTTACTTGGAGCTATATTTTTATTCGCCACATGATATGTGTTTTGCTTGGAGAGTCAATTTATTTTGTTAGGATTTTCTTGCTGTTATTTAGAACAATGTTTTGCATCTTTTATTTCAATAAAAGTGGCATTGATAGCCTTTACTATGCCTATGTTACAAGTATACATGTTGCTGTTTGAAAACAGAAAGTTTACCGCTGTTGCAATAATTCCGTAGAAAAGTAAGAATGTGATAAAATGTTGAAACCTTTTTAATATTAAGCTCTGATAAATTTACTACAGTTAGAATTTTCTTTCATATTTTTTGGAGCTAGGGAAGTATGGATGTTGCAGCATTCTTTACAGACTATCCTGTTTAGGCAGATTGCTGTTATGTTTGCATTGTTTCCATATGGTTGCTTCTTTAATGATTCTATTTGAGGATAGGACTATTAAATATGCAGATGCCTTTAGTATGCAACGCTGAATAATAATTTTAGTGATTTGCTACAGTAGAGTATGATAAGGTTTTTGCAATGGTTTATACTAACTTATCTCACGAGTCCTTGTTGAGTTTTGTGTGGATGAAGCTTTTGAGATTTAGGGAGACCGTGATATGAGAGGAATTAAGGAGACATGAAAGCTCAAGCTTGGGTATGCCAAAGTCACCCCAAGATAATATTTCAACAAGTCTCAAGCATCTAAGCTTGGGGATGCCCCGGTTGGCATCCCACCTTTCTCTTCTTCAACAACTATCGGTTAGTATTGGTTGATCCTAAGTTTTTTGCTTCTTCACATGATGTTTGCCATTCTTAGAATGTAATTTTATTTAGTTTTGCTTGCTGTTTGAATAAAATACCAAGATCTGAAATTATTAAATGTTAGACAGTCTTCACATAGCTGCATAATTATTCAACTACTCATTGATCTTCACTTATATCTTTCGGAGTAGTTTGTCATTTGCTCTAGTACTTCACTTATATCTTTTAGAGCACGGTGGTGGATTTGTTTTATAGAAACTATTGATCTCTCATGCTTCACTTAGATTATTTTGAGAGTCTTGATAGCATGGTAATTTTCTTAAAATCCTAATATGCTAGGTATTCAAGAATAATAAAATTCTCTTATGAGTGTGTTGAATACTAAGAGAAGTTTGGTACTTGATGATTGTTTTGAGATATGAGGATTGTGATATTAGAGTCATGCTAGTTGAGTAGTTGTGAATTTGAGAAATACTTGTGTTGAAGTTTGTGATTCCCGTAGCATGCACGTATGGTGAACCATTATGTGATGAAGTCGGAGCGTGATTTATTTATTGATTGTCCTCCTTATGAGTGGCGGTCGGGGACGAGCGATGGTTTTTTCCTACCAATCTATCCCCCTAGGAGCATGCGCGTAGTACTTTGTTTCGATAACTAATAGATTTTTGCAATAAGTATGTGAGTTCTTTATGACTAATGTTGAGTCCATGGATTATACGCACTCTCACCCTTCCACCACTGCTAGCATCTCTAGTACTGCACAACTTTCGCCGGTACCATAAACCCACCATACACCTTCCTCAAAAAAGCCACCATACCTACCTAGTATGGCATTTCCATAGCCATTCTAAGATATATTGCCATGCAACTTTCCACCATTCCATTATTATGACACGCTTCATCATTGTCATATTGCTTTGCATGATCATGTAGTTGACATCGTATTTGTGGCAAGACCAGCGCTCATAATTCTTTCATACATGTCACTCATGCATCATTGCACATCCCGGTACACCGCCGGAGGCATTCATATAGAGTCATATCTTGTTCTAAGTATCGAGTTGTAATTCTTGAGTTGTAAGAAAAATAAAAGTGTGATGATCATCATTATTAGACCATTGTCCCAGTGAGGAAAGGATGATGGAGACTATGATTCCCCCACAAGTCGGGATGAGACTCCGGACGAAAAATAAAAAGAAGAGGCCAAAGAAGCCCAAATAAAAAAAGAGGCCATA
Organism: Triticum aestivum; assembly: GCF_018294505.1. Lineage (NCBI taxonomy): Eukaryota > Viridiplantae > Streptophyta > Magnoliopsida > Poales > Poaceae > Triticum > Triticum aestivum. The sequence goes on from NC_057803.1 coordinate 635,356,362, forward strand.
AAAAAAGAGAAGGCCCAAATAAAAAATAAAAAATAAAAAAAATATTAAAAAAATGAGAGAAAAAGAGAGAAGGGGCAATGCTACTATCCTTTTACCACACTTGTGCTTCAAAGTAGCACCACGATCTTCATGATAGAGAGTCTCCTATGTTGTCACTTTCATATACTAGTGGGAATCTTTCATTATAGAACTTGGCTTGTATATTCCAATGATGGGCTTCCTCAAAATGTCCTAGGTCTTCATGAGCAAGCGAGTTGGATGCACACCCACTAGTTTCTTTTGTTGAGCTTTCATACACTTATAGCTCTAGTGCATCCGTTGCATGGCAATCCCTACTCACTCACATTGATATCTATTGATGGGCATCTCCATAGCCCGTTGATACGCCTAGTTGATGTGAGACTATCTTCTCCCTTTTTGTCTTCTCCACAACCACCATTCTATTCCACCTATAGTGCTATGTCCATGGCTCACGCTCATATATTGCGTGAAGATTGAAAAAGTTTGAGAACATCAAAAGTATGAAACAATTGCTTGGCTTGTAATCGGGGTTGTGCATGATTTAAATATTTTGTGTGGTGAAGATGGAGCATAGCCAGACCATATGATTTTGTAGGGACAACTTTCTTTGGCCATGTTATTTTGAGAAGACATGATTGCTTAGTTAGTATGCTTGAAGTATTATTATTTTTATGTCAATATGAACTTTTGTCTTGAATCTTTCGGATATGAGTATTCATATCACAAGTAGGAAGAATTACATTGAAATTGTGCCAACTAGCATTCCACATCAGAAATTATCTTTTTATCATTTACCTACTCGAGGACGAGCAGGAATTAAGCTTGGGGATGCTTGATACGTCTCCAACATATCTGTAATTTTTGATTGCTCCATGCTATACTATCTACTGTTTTGGGCAATATTGGGCTTTATTATCCACTTTTATATTACTTTTGGGACTAACCTATTAACCGGAGGCCCAGCCCAGATTTGCCGTTTTATGCCTATTTTAGTGTTTTGAAGAAAAGGAATATCAGACAGAGTCAAAACGGAACGAAATCAACTGGAGAAGTTATTTTTGGAAGGAAACACACCTGATGGACTTGGACCCCACGTCAGAAGATACGGGAGCTGCCCACGAGGGTGGGGGGCGCCCCCCCCCCCCCAGGGCGCGCCCCCTGCCTCGTGGGGCCCCCGTGGCTCCCCTGACGTGCTTCTTCTGCCTATATAACTCCATATACCCTAAAACTTCCAAAACGCACAATAGATCGAGAGTTCCGCCGCCAGAAGCCTCCGTAGCCACCGAAAACCAATCTAGATCCGTTCCGGCACCCTGCCGGAGGGGGCAATCCTTCTCCGGTGGCCATCTTCATCATCCCGGTGCTCTCCATGACGAGGAGGGAGTAGTTCTCACTCGGGGCTGAGGGTATGTACCAGTAGCTATGTGTTTGATCTCTCTCTCTCGTGTTCTTGATTGGGCATGATCTTGATGTATCACGAGCTTTGCTATTATATTTGGATCTTATGTTTCTCCTCCCCCTCTTCTCTCTTGTAATGAATTGAGTTTCCCCTTTGAAGTAATCTTCTCGGATTGAGTCTTTAAAGACTTGAGAACACTTGATGTATGTCTTGCCGTGGCTATCTGTGGTGACAATGGGATACCACGTGCCACTTGATGTATGTTTTGGTGACCAACTTGCGGGTTTCATGACATTGGGAACCTATTCATAGGGGTTGGCACACGTTTTCATCGTGATTCTCTGGTAGAACTTTGGGGCACTCTTTGGAGTGACTCTTTGTTGCATGTTGAGGGATAGTTATGTGATCCAATTATGTTAGTATTGTTGAGGGAACTTACACTAGCGAAAGTATGAACCCTAGGCCTTGTTTCCACACATTACAATACCGTTTATGCTCACTTTTATCACTTGTTACCTTGCTGTTTTTATAATTTCAGATTACAAATACTCCTATCTACTATCCATATACCACTTGTATCTCCATCTCTTCGCCGAACTAGTGCACCTATACAATTTACCATTGTATTGGGTGTGTTGGGGACACAAGAGACTCTTTGTTATTTGGTTGCAGGGTTGCTTGAGAGAGACCATCTTCATCCTACGCCTCCTACGGATTGATAAACATTAGGTCATCCACTTGAGGGAAATTTGCTACTGTCCTACAAACCTCTGCACTTGGAGGCCCAACAACGTCTACAAGAAGAAGGTTGTGTAGTAGACATCAAGAACCAGCTCCTCCTCGTCTCCAGAGCTGCTGTCGGAGTGGCCACCAGTCCTGGATATGCTCGCCGGCGCTAGGGATTGGACAGATTGGGGAAATGGGAGCGTTGGGGAGCGGAGCAGAGCGAAGTAGAGTGAACTAGGGTTTCTTCTGGACGGGGGATTTTGTGGGGTCGGGGTGGGCTAGGGGTGGGTCGGGCTGACGTGGCGGACACGCCCGGGCTGCCTTATATCCGCCCTACATTTGGAACGGATATGAGGGGTGTCGTTCGACCTTGGGTTCCTTCACTGGAGCGGCAACTGGTTTGCCATCCATGAAATTTCCCTTCTAGCCCTTGCCCTTCTTGAAACCAGTGGTCTTGTTAAACCATCAACACTTGATGCTCCTTCTTGATTTCTACCTTTTGCGGTCTTAAGCTCCGCGAACAGCTCCGGGATCAACTCCATCCCTTGCATGTCATAGTTCATCATGAAGATCTAGTAACTTAGCGATAGTGGCTAGAGAACTCTATCAATCACTATCTTATTTGGAAGTTTAACTCCCACTTGATTTAAGTGATTGTAGCCCCCAGACATTCAGAGCACATGCTCACTAGCTGAGCTATTCTCCTCCATCTTGTTGGCAAAAGAACTTGTCAGAGGTCTCACACCTCTCAACATGGGCATGAGCCTGAAATCCCAATTTCAGCTCTTGGAACATCTCATATGTTCTATGGCGTTCAAAACGTCATTGGAATCCCGATTCTAAGCCGTAAAGTATGGTGCACTAAACTATCAAGTAGTCATCAGGATGTGTCTATCAGGTGTTCACAACATCCACAGACGACGTTGTAGGGGTTTGCACATCGAGCGGTGCATCAAAGACGTAAGCCTTCTGTGTAGCAGTGAGGACACTCCTCGGACTACGAACCTAGTCCGCATTAGTGCTTACAATATCTTTCAATTTGGTCTTTCTCTAGGAACGTATTGAAATAGGGAGCTACAACGTGAGCTATTCATCTACAACATATTTGCAAACACAATTTAGACTATGTTCATTATAATTGAGTTCATCTAATCAAATTATTTAATGAACTCCCACTCAGATAGACATCCCTCTAGTCATCTAAGTGAAACATGATCCGAGTCAACTAGGCCGTGTCCGATCATCACATGAGACGGACTAGTCAACATCGGTGAACATCTTCATGTTGATCGTATCTTCTATACGACTCATGCTCGACCTTTCGGTCTACCGTGTTCCGAGGCCATGTCTGTACATGCTAGGCTCGTCAAGTCAACCTAAGTGTATTGCGTGTGTAAATCTGGCTTACACCCGTTGTATTCGAACGTTAGAATCTATCACACCCGATCATCACGTGGTGCTTCGAAACGACGAACCTTCGCAACGGTGCACAATTAGGGGGAACACTTTTCTTGAAATTTTAGTGAGGGATCATCTTATTTAAGCTACCGTCATTCTAAGCAAATAAGATGTAAAACATGATAAACATCACATGCAATCAAATAGTGACATGATATGGCCAATATCATTTTGCTCCTGTTGATCTCCATCTTCGAGGCTCCATGATCATCGTTGTCACCGGCATGGCACCATGATCTCCATCATCATGATCTCCATCATCGTGTCTTCTTGAAGTTGTCTCATCATCTATTACTTCTACTACTATGGCTAACGCTTTAGCAATAAAGTAAAGTAATTACATGACGTTTATGTTGACATGCAGGTCATAAATAAATTAAGACAACTCCTATGGCTCCTGTCGGTTGTCATACTCATCGACATGCAAGTCGTGATTCCTATTACAAGAACATGATCAATCTCATACATCACATATATCATTCATCACATCCTTTTGGCCATATCACATCACAAGGCATATGCTGCAAAAACAAGTTAGACGTCCTCTAATTGTTGTTGCAAGTTTTTACGTGGCTGCTATAGGTTTCTACCAAGAACGTTTCTTACCTACGCGAAAACCACAACGTGATATGCCAATTTCCATTTACCCTTCATAAGGACCCTTTTCATCGAATCCGATCCGACTAAAGTGGGAGAGATAGACACCCGCTAGCCACCTTATGCAACTAGTGCATGTCAGTCGGTGGAACCAGTCTCACGTAAGCATACGTGTAAGGTCGGTCCGGGCCGCTTCATCCCACGATGCCACCGAATCAAGATAAGACTAGTAACGACAAGTAAATTGACAAAATCGACGCCCACAACTTCTTTGTGTTCTACTCGTGCATAGAAACTACACATAGACCTACCTCATGATGCCACTTCTGGGGAACGTAGCAGAAATTTAAAATTTTCTACGCATCACCAAGATCAATCTATGGAGTAATCTAGCAACGAGGGGAAGGAGAGTGCATCTGCATACCCTTGTAGATCGCTAAGCGGAAGCGTTCAAGTGAACGGGGTTGATGGAGTCGTACTCGTCATGATCCAAATCACCGATGATCCTACTGCCGAACGGACGGCACCTCCGCGTTCAACACACGTACAGCCCGGTGACGTCTCCTACGCCTTGATCCAGCAAGGGGAGAAGGAGAGGTTGGGGAAGACTCCATCCAGCAGCAGCACGACGGCGTGGTGGTGGTGGAGGAGCGCGGGACTCCAGCAGGGCTTCGCCAAGCACTACGAGAGACAAGGAGGGAGAGGGGTAGGGCTGCGCCAACAGGGGAAGAACTTCATCTGTTGGGCTGCCCCTTTGCCTCCACTATATATAGGGGGAGAGGGAGGGCTGCGCCCCCACCTAGGGTTTCCTCCCTAGGGGTGGCGGCAGCCCTAGATCCCATCTAGGGTGGCGGCCACAAGGGGGAGAGGGGGAGGCGCACCTGAGGTGGGCCTTAGGGCCCATCTGCCCTAGGGTTTGCCCCCCTCCCCTCTTGGAGGCACCCTGGGCCTTGGTGGGAGGCTCCCCAGCCCACCTAGGGGCTGGTCCCTTCCCACTATTGGCCCATGTAGGCCTCCGGGGCTGGTGGCCCCACCTGGTGGACCCCCGGACCCCTCCGGTGGTCCCGATACACTACCGGTGATGCCTGGAACACTTCCGATGGCCAAAACCATACTTCCTATATATTAATCTTTACTTCCGGACCATTCCGGAACTTCTCGTGACGTCCGGGATCTCATCCGGGACTCTGAACAACATTCGGTAACCGTGTACATACTTTCCCTATAACCCTAGCATCATCGAACCTTAAGTGTGTAGACCCTATGGGTTCGGGAGTCATGCAGACATGGCCGAGACAACTCTCCGGTCAATAACCAACAGCGGGATCTGGATACCCATGTTGGCTCCCACATGCTCCACGATGATCTCATCGGATGAACCATGATGTCAAGGATTTAATCAATCCCGTATACAATTCCCTTTGTCTAGCGGTACGATACTTGCCCGATATTCGATCGTCGGTATCCCGATACCTTGTTCAATCTCGTTACCGGCAAGTCTCTTTACTCGTTCCGTAACACATCATCCCGTGATCCACTCCTTGGTCACATTGTGCACATTATGATGATGTCCTATCGAGTGGGCCCAGAGATACCTCTCCGTTTACACGGAGTGACAAATCCCAGTCTCGATTCGTGCCAACCCAACAGACACTTTCGGAGATACCTGTAGTGTACCTTTATAGCCACCCAATTACGTTGTGACGTTTGGCACACCCAAAGCACTCCTACGGTATCCGAGAGTTGCACAATCTCATGGTCTAAGGAAATGATACTTGACATTAGAAAAGCTTTAGCAAACGAACTACACGATCTTGTGCTAGGCTTAGGATTGGGTCTTGTCCATCACATCATTCTCCTCATGATGTGATCCCGTTATCAACGACATCCAATGTCCATGGTCAGGAAACTGTAACCATCTATTGATCAACGAGCTAGTCAACTAGAGGCTTACTAGGGACATGGTGTTGTCTATGTATCCACACATGTATCTAAGTTTCCTATCAATACAATTCTAGCATGGATAATAATGATTATCATGAACAATGAAATATAATAATAATAACTAATTTATTATTGCCTCTAGGGCATATTTCCAACACTGAGCAAGTGGGCGATGCCGCTTCAATGTAGACACGGCGACCAAGAAACCTACTCTAGTCTCTGCACCACATTGAAGCCAACTTCCCATCCTTTTGGGTAGTCGTCGCACCTATTTAACTCGTGCTTTGGCACCGTCCACATTGCACTCCTCTAAACTCCTATTTGCTCCCAGCCACCTCTCTACTTTCGACCCATGATCCACCATGCCCAAGTCGTGGTTCTCCGAGCCCGTAGGTGGTGCCAGCTCCAGATCTTGACGCCGCTACCGTTGATCCTCGGGGCTCTTGAGATCCACACTCACCGACTCCTCCGACAAGGAGATCGTCATCCCCTCTGGCGTCGAGGAGAACCAGGCGCCGCTGCAGAAACCGCGCCTCCTCTAGGAGGGCACGGTCAGGATGACGAGTTCTTGTGGCAGACTCAACTGCTGACGGAGGGTCGCCCCGGACCATGGTCCGACGTCGCCACCAACACACGTGAAGAAGGAGCCGGTGGCACCTCCTCTCCAATGTGTGAAGGCAGAGCTACAATCCTATTGCCCCGCAACCACATCGTCCAAATCGGACACCGCGAAGGACAAGTCGTCATCGCCATGACATAGCTTCATCAACCAGCAATCGTGAAGCTGCGCGACCACCTCCTCGACTACCTCGGTAGTCATGGCGGCGACTCCTCGTCATCATGGGCCATCGTGTTGGACGATGATAGGGCGACAAGACATGAGTTGCGCTCTGCTCCACATTTGCCAAATCAGAGGCCCTGGACTAGGTCTGCGAGGGCCTTGACCTTGCAGAGGCCTGGGCCCATGACCGTTCGCTCACAATCGGAGAGATGGCCACATGGTGGCGCCGGCAGGGGCAAGGACGCAGCCAGGGAACCACGACCAAGGTCGACATTGGCTGCAGCGGCCCTTCGCACGGTGCAGGAGGAAACGGAGAAGCTCCTTCGTGAGGGCCACACAGCAGCCGGGCAGGGCTGCCACTCCCCCGTGCCCCTCCGCCACTGGAAGGACTACTCTAACAATGACGGCGGCGACACGGATAGCGATGGCAATGCAGTCGGCCAGGACGGGCAAATAGCTCCCATGCGACGTCATTGGTGTGAACTGTCTCTCATGCGACGTCGTTGGCTGTAATAGCTCTCATGCGACATATGCGTTGGAAAAAATAGCTCCCATGCGACACTGCTGCCTAATCCAAAGACACATGTTTAAAACTCGAATCAGGTGAGCGGGACCCACAGCGTGGGACCCACTAACTTATCCAACTCAGCATTGGTCAGGTGAGCAGGACCCACTGCATGGGACCCACTAACTTATCCAGGTCAGCATTGCTACAAGAGGACACCGAGCCGTGGCCCGAGCCGTGCAGCACCCGAGCCCATCCTCCCCCCTCCCCGACTGTTGTTGTTCTTCTTCTCCGGCGACGACACGCAGCAACGCCGTTCCGGTCCGCGGCCTAGCAATGTCGAGCTCCGCTTCAGCCTCCCGCCGCTCATGGCCGCGCTATGGCGCAGTGCCCATGACAAGGTGCCCTACATGCCCATGTATCGCACCCCTGAAGCGGCTAGTCACAACGACCAACAAGAATGGCAACCTTGGGCGGGAATTCGTGAAATGCGAGAGCAAACCAGAGCAGGGAAAGGTGAGATTTTACTTCTCAATATGCCAATTTTGGTTTTTGTCTCCTAATTTCATATTTGCCCAATTTTTCCCCATTTTTCATCGGATTTGGGATTTAGGGTTCATCTTTCCAATTTCAGAAATTGAAGCAATGCACCCATTTTGAGTGGCTAGATGAGTGCATAGAGCGGATTCAACTGGAGGGTGCATCAGGGGAGCTCGATTTACCGTTGGAGGAAGTTGGCAAGTTTGGACCGGGCGCGTCTGGATCTGGGGCCCCTGGATCTGCCCATTCCATTGGGGCTACTGTGGGGGATGCAGTAGTGATGGCAGAGCTGAAGAAGCTGAACAAGCAGATGAAGAAACTCATCGAATTGCAGAAGCAGGGCAATTTGATGGGGCCGATGGCCGGACTTTTTTATGTTTGTTTAATTGCTCTCGCATTTGTTTATGTGATGATAATTAGTCGTAAGTGAATAGATTGGGCATCATTTGTAATCGTAATGATATGTATATTTGAATAAAAAGTGTTGTGATGTACGAATTCAGCATGTCCTCTCCACTCTGTTTCGGCCCCGTATTTTTAGTTCTTCAGTTCGTCATCAGTTTCAGTTTCAGTGGTAGAGGGAGAAAAGGAAAAAAAGGTTCGTCCACAGCCCGTTGCCCAAAAAGGCCAGGCCCATATAGAAGTTAGGCAGGGCCGAATAGAACATATCTAGGCCCATTGATAAAAGAAGTGTAGCTAGTGCAAAAAAAAGTGCACATGGTCATTGACATTGATATATCTTTTCGACTTTAGGTTATTTCACAAATTTTAAGTTTCCTGCAGTCACCTTTTTTGAGATAACTCATCTGATAATTATTTGAGCTATTTTTATGCATAAGCTATCGTGTCCGATGGTAGGGTCCCGTGTTGTTTTGGCTAAAACAAAAGGTTGGTTCTAGTTAGCAGTCCAACTTGCAGTCTTTGTGAACCAAAAAAGTTGCAATTGTTTGGTTCTAGTTTATTTCAACCAAGCACCATTTTTTTAATATTTTTTCTGACTTGTGCTATGGTGTTTTCAAAGTTTTTACTCGTGTGTTTCAACCGAAAAAGGTTGTGCCCCTCTCAAAAAAAGAAGACATCTAGTGTGCCCCTAGTAGCATCTCCTTACAACATAGAGGGGCATCCCCTTACAACATATAGTGCATAAAACATAAAAGGAAGATAATTAACTAGACACGTGCTAACAACAACTTATATGATTGGATCATGTTTTAGTGCATTTTTTAGTACACATGGCCACATAAATAAAATGCAATGGAGAAACTTTAGGACCGAAAAAACATATAGATAGATAGAGGGGCATCGGGTACCCTAGTAGCATAGATAGATAGAACATATAGAGGGGCATCCCCCCACTACATATAGTTTATAAAACATGAAAGTAAAATAATTAAAACTAGATATATAGAAGACACGGGCACACACGCCCGAACCAACACAAACACAAACTAGATAGATAGAAGACTCGCACTTGAACAGCCCCTTGAACAACTCCTTGGCCCCTCCTCCTTGGGCCCCTCACTCGTCGTTCTCCGGCATCTGGTAGGGGAGGGTGTGCATGCCGTTGGGGTGAGGGAAGATGTGGTGGAATTTGGTGAAGATTTTGTAGGTCGTGAACGCGATAAACTCGCATCCATACCAGAACACCTCCCCGAGGAGGTGGTGAGCGTCGTAGGGGTTGGTGAAGGTGACGTAGAGGCCGATGACGAGTCCGTTGGCGTTGCCATCGTACTGCTCATGGAGGTGGAACATGGGCGGAGTGCCCGGAGGGAGGTGGCGGTAGCTGGCTTGGAGGAAGAAGCGAGCCAACTCTCTAGGGGCCCTCCACCTAGAGATGGCCCACACCCTCAGGCTATTCTCGATGACGACTCCGGCCGGGTACTGCCTCTCCGGCACGGTGCGAGGGCGATGGTAGGTAGGTCCGTTGACTGCATGGTGGCTCGAGTGGTGGATTTGGCTCGAAAATAAGAAGGGGAGGAGGCTTGAGAGATGAGTGTGAGAGGATGAGGAAATGGTGCCCTTTTATAGTCGCGCTGCAACTGTGGTCAATGTGTACACGGTGCCTTCTCGATCGTTTTCTCTTCTCCGTTCACACTGGCATAAGTAATTGCGGGCATTAATTCAAAAAACGGTGGGCAGAGCATCCAAAGAGGCCGCGTGGAAATAGGCCCGTTCATCCGCGAGTGACACTGGAAAAGGAGCTGCTGTTGAGGAACGTAGCATAAATTCAAAATTTTCCTACGTGTCACCAAGATCTATCTATGGAGAGACTAGCAACGAGTAGAAAGAGAGTGCATCTACATACCCTTGTAGATCGCTAAGCGGAAGCGTTCAAGTGAACGGGGTTGATGGAGTCGTACTCGTCGTGATTCAGATCACCGATGACCAAGTGCCGAACGGACGGCACCTCCGCGTTCAACACACGTACAGCCCGGTGACGTCTCCCACGCCTTGATCCAGCAAGGAGAGAGGGAGAGGTTGAGGAAGACTCCATCCAACAGCAGCACAACGGCGTGGTGGTGGTGGAGGAGCGTGGCAATCCTGCAGGGCTTCGCCGAGCACCTACGGGAGAGGAGATGTGTCACGGGAGGGAGAGGGAGGCAACCAAAGGCCTTAGGTCTGATTGCTCCTCCTTTTCCCCACTATATATAGGGCCAAGGGAGAGGGGAAGGGCGCAGCCTTGCCCCTCCTCCAAGGAAGGGGTGCGGCTAAGGATGGGGAGGAGTCCATCCTCCCCAAGGCACCTCGGAGGTGCCTTCCCCCTTTAGGACTCTTCCCTCTCCAAGTTTCCTTGCGCATGGGCCTCTTGGGGCTGGTGCCCTTGGCCCATGTAGGCCAAGGCGCACCCCCTACAGCCCATGTGGCCCCCCGGGGCAGGTGGCCCCACCCGGTGGGCCCCCGGGACCCTTCCGGTGGTCCCGGTACAATACCGATGACCCCGAAACTTGTCCCGATGGCCGAAACAGGACTTCCTATATATAAATCTTTACCTCCGGACCATTCCTGAACTCCTCGTGACGTCCGGGATCTCATCCGGGACTCCGAACAACATTCGGTAACCACATACAAGCTTCCTTTATAACCCTAGCGTCATCGAACCTTAAGTGTGTAGACCCTACGGGTTCGGGAGACATGCAGACATGACCGAGACGTTCTCCGGTCAATAACCAACAGCGGGATCTGGATACCCATGATGGCTCCCACATGTTCCACGATGATCTCATCGGATGAACCACGATGTCAAGGACTCAATCGATCCCGTATACAATTCCCTTTGTCTAGCGGTATTTTACTTGCCCGAGATTCGATCGTCGGTATACCGATACCTTGTTCAATCTCGTTACCGGCAAGTCACTTTACTCGTTTCGTAACACATCATCCCGTGATCAACTCCTTGGTCACATTTGCGCAAATGATGATGTCCTACCGAGTGGGCCCAGAGATACCTCTCCGTTTACACGGAGTGACAAATTCCAGTCTCGATCCGCATAAAACAATAGATACTTTCGGAGATACCTGTAGTGCACCTTTATAGTCACCCAGTTACGTTGTGACGTTTGATACACCCAAAGCACTCCTACGGTATCCAGGAGTTACACGATCTCATGGTCAAAGGAAGAGATACTTGACATTGGCAAAGCTCTAGCAAACGAACTACACGATCTTTGTGCTAGTCTTAGGATTGGGTCTTGTCCATCACATCATTCTCCTAATGATGTGATCCCGTTATCAACGACATCCAATGTCCATAGCCAGGAAACCGTGACCATCTATTGATCAACGAGCTAGTCAACTAGAGGCTTACTAGGGACATATTGTGGTCTATGTATTCACACGTGTATTACGATTTCCGGATAATACAGTTATAGCATGAATAAAATACAATTATCATGAACAAGGAAATATAATAATAATACTTTTATTATTGCCTCTAGGGCATATTTCCAACAACTGCATCATCGACGCGTCCGTCTCGTTCAAACATGCATTTGTTAAAATAGCTTAGATGCGACGTACCTATACGCAGCGCCCCTGCCGTGCTTTACTGCATCGATGCATGCATGCAAGCCCGCATGCAAATGGCTAGGCGTTCACGAGCAAAGAATAGCTAGGCTGCGACGTTGCATGGCATGCATGGGACAGGGATGGCCCACATGTCATTGACCCTCTCGCATGCAGCCCATCCCCCCCTCTCGACGGCCGTGCGCACGCATGCCAGGCTCTGCCGGGCCCGATCCGCTCGGCCCAACGGTCACTTAGATGCTCCCCCGCTCAACGTTATCTATTCGTCAGAGAGAAAAAACGGTGGCCAATCAAATTGGAGCCCACGGATCGCCCCCGCGGAATCCTTCTAGAAGGCCTATCCGACGGCCGCAGTTTGGCGTTAGGGTTAGATCGACGATGGACGTTTGGCGCTAGGGTTACAGGGTTTTGAGGCAGTCAACGGGGTTTTGAAAGGTTTGACCGAACATTCAAATGTGTATAACTAATTCAAAAAAATCTAAAAAATGAAAAACCTGCGCATATAGCCTTTTTATGTTACATAGTTATGATATAAAATGATAAACTTGATCTAATGATCTTTGCATGAAAAAACCTTCACAAATTGGACTATCTCGACTGAGGTTGCATAGAGTTCAAAGGAGTGAGAAGAGGGTTTGAGGTTTTGAAAATACAAAAAAATCAAAAACATCACCTTAGCTTCATTTTAGAGTGACTAAGGAGGATCTGAAGTTATTTTTGCATTTAAAATTTTTAAACTTGTTTTATTGCTGACTTTGTATTAAAGGGTGTTTTTTCAAAAATAAATTAAATAATATGAATACTTATTCAAAAAAAGGTGAGACTTCGTATTGATCCTATATAGGTATAATATAAGCTAAGAAAATCTTTTTTGGGTGATTTTGAGAAGGTCGAAAAAAACTTGCTTAGAAATGGGGCCGTTTTCCCTTACTTTGGAGCCTGTTTGGACAATATTTTCAGTGACTATGAGTTCGACTTCACCAAAAGGGTTGGATTTATGAACTAAAGTGCATAGTAGTACATAAAACGATGCAACATCACATAACAAACAAATGAACTCAAAAAATATTGGAGATAGGTTCAAATTTGAATGTCGGTTCAAATTTGTTTATTTCAAGTCAAATCAACATCATAGCACATAAGTTTTCACATGAAAGAACATAAGTTTTCACATGAAATGACAACAAACTTAAGTTTTCACATCAAATTTGAATGATTTCGACTCTATTTCTTTTGCTTCTTTCTACCACTCGATTTCTTCTGCTTTTTTCCACCGTTTGGTTCCACGGCGCATAGTTTGTTGATGCTGATGCTCTTGCTTTTTGGCCCCTTGCAAACTCCACTAGCCCCCCTCAACTTTTGCACCTGATCATGTCCCACTTCTTCAGTTTGCACTTCTGCAGATTGAGTAGATGGCACACATTGTTCAACTACTTCAGTTTGCAACTCAACACTTGGCAGCACAACCTCCAAACATGGAAACACAGTTGTCAAAGCAGATTCGCATGGCAGCACAACAGTTGCTTCATCTGCAACAGTTTCAGATTGCCCTAGAGTCTGCAAAACAGATTCAGTATGCATCACATCGTCCAAAACAGAAACACTTAGCTCATGTTCGGCAGTAACAGTTTCAGTTAGCTCCATGTCTTTGTCACCAAACATTATCTGCTTAGTGCTCTTCCGTCTATAGCCATTGAGTCTTGCTTTTTTCACTGGCCAGCATTGTTCAACAACAAGAGGTGGGGCTTTTTCTGCATGCTTCCTCCTAAAAATAAAGCATTTGACTTGGTTAGATACTAGAACAAGTAGCAAAATCAAAAACTTGCAAAAACAGTAACATAAACATACTTTGGTCTCTGAGGAGTGTAGATGCACTTGGATGAACCAATTCTGTGCCCAAGTACCTCACACAACTTGCACCTATTTTTGTTACCTTTTTGAGCCCTTTTGGGCTTATCATTCTTTTCCTTTTCCCTTTTCCCCTTCTTACTACAACCACCTTTCTCAAACCAAGCTTTGAATCTGCTCTGTTTAGGCCTCCCAGCCTTTCTTCTAGTGACAGGGGGACACAATGTAAATTCTATTTCCACCTCAGGCCACTGAGATTGGTCAGTCAGTGCAGGAATTGGACTTGCATATGTAGCTTTGAATTTTTGTACTGAATAACACTCATGCAAATATGGGTGCATATTTAACCTGGGTTTAGATGCCAAAAAAGTATGGAATTCTCACATGGTTTTCCAGTGTGTTGCCACTCTTGGCAAGTGCACTCATGCAACTCAGTATTTACCACATGCCTCTTGCCACTCTTTGTATCTCTAACTTCAGCACCCCACAAGGAAGATTTCTCAACAGATAGATGTGAAAGATTTCTACTCCTGTTGACCACCTGTTATACCACTGCTGGAAGCTTGTCCCCTTACAAAATATTAGCAATTTTTCCTCTCAACTCCCACAAACGCATGATCCTGATCCTTATTTGGTCCACCATGTCATGCACAGGCAAGTCTTTCAAATCTTTCACTTTGTTGTTAAAACTTTCTGCCAAGTTGTTATTGATATGATCACATTTTATGGCAGTATTAAAACCTGATCTATACCACAACAGAGAATGGTGGGTGTTCAACCATGAAGCAAATTCATTATCACTACATGATGCCAATATCTTACCAAGGTGATAGGAATGTGTCTGTCTACTGTAGGATCTTGCTGCTGGCCACATGCGCCCAAATTCATCTCCTCTAAATTTTTTTATCAGATTCATCCACATATGTCCAAAGCACTCCCTCTGCTCAGCATGGGGGAAAACATTTTTTACTACATTTTCCAACCCTTTACATGCATCTGTGTGGATGGCCAAAGGAGAAACTGGCCCTATGCATCTTTTCAGTTGCATCATGAACCATATCCATGATGCCTCTGTCTCTGATTGAAACATTCATATTGCAATTGGGAACATCTAGTTGTGTCCATCTAGAGCATTGCATGCAGCCAACTGACCATTCCACTTTCCAGTCAAAAAAGATGAGTCTATGCTCAAATATGGACGACAACCTACTTTGAATCCATCTATGCAAGGCTTCAAACACATAATAAACTTGTTGAATAAAACCTTGCCATCCTCTGTTACCTCTGTATCTATCTCCACCACACTCCTAGGTGACCTCTTCTCCACCTCTGCTTTAAAACTATACAATATCCTAAATGTATTTGCCCAGTCACCATACAATGATTTCATGGCCCTTTGTTTTGCTTTCCACACTGTGGTATATTGCAGCTGGATGGGGTACAACTTCTCCAAGTCAACTTTAAGCCTCTTTGTAGTAGTGTTTGGAGTCTTGGCTAAAATAGGAGTAATATTCTCTGTAACCCAAAGCTGTGATGTCATCTTTGAAACTCTCTGTGAAGTGGTCATACATGTATGCTGGTGTGGTATTTGATTTACCCTTACTGTACTTCCATCAGGTTGTTGTCTGGCAGACAAGTACCATTTGCAAGGATTGCCACCACCATCATAACCTTTGCACCGAGCATAAAATTTCTTTCGATCAGTCCACATAGTCTTGGCATCAAACTCTTTTTTCACTGCATAGGTCCTGAAAGACATCCTAAACTCCTTCATGCTTGGCCACAACTTTCCCACCTCAATAACTGGGTTCTCTTTGTCATACAAACAAACCAGCTCATTATCATCTGCATCATCCACATCATCTGCAGCCTCTCTCATCAGCTGTTCTTCATCCTCATTTGCATTTCTAGGGCCTGTGTTACCTTCAGCAGGCAAAGAACTGTCATCCTTCTCCTTATCTTTGTCATCAACTTGAATGCCAAACATTTTGGCCATATCAATGTCAGATATTGGTGTAATGACCAAATCTGTTTTTTCATTCAACTCTACTACATTCCAGTCAATAACAATCTTCCTAGCACCATGGGTTCCCTCCTCTCCATCTGCATCCATCCCTGTATCTTCAGCTACTACAGTCGGTTCAGTCAACAATGCCAACAACTTCTTTTGTGAAACCCACTCATCATCTTCCATCTGTGCAGCCCTCTTTGATTGCACATAACCAACTCTAGAATGAGTTTGCAGATCAATTAGCTCTGCATAAAATGTTACTTGTTTGCTTGCCCACCCTTCTTGCTGATCAATTTCAGCAACCATGGATTCTCCATCTTCAATTCTCACATATTCACCATTATAGTTATCGAAACGTTGCAGAGATACCTCTTGTTCTGGACCCCAAACAATACTCTCCCCAATTCTCTCCACCAAATTGCCCACGGCCTTCTCCTTCATGCTCTCCAATTCCTGGGGATCAACATCTGCAAATTCGACATCCAACCTCACGGTGGTATCTCTATCAATGTCTTGGACACTGCCATCACTGAGCTTGGCTTTACAGGGAAAAAATTCCACTATAATTGCGAATGTGGTGGCAGAACCTGAACCTCCCCTATTTTGTCAATGGCAGGCAGCGGCGGCAGTCACTACCAAATCGAGTTCGATTCTAAATCGCCAAGAAAAGAGGGTGGCGTTACCGATTTGAAGCACTGTCTCCTCGCTCCATCTCATCCAGCCCTCGCTCCATCTCCTATCCAATCGAGATTCTAAAACGCCAAGAAACAGGGCAGCATGAGGCCACAGATTTATCCAAAATTCAGTGGAATGGGAGTAGTGTTTGGAAAATACTCACTCGCAATAGCCGCTGCAGAGATAGACGCTCCACCACCAGGCCGCGGAGAAGAAACAACCCCCGAATCCAATGGAGCCCGATTCTAAATCGTCAAGAAACAGAGGGCAGCATGAGGCCACAGATCCCCCAAAATTCTGGGGAGTGGGACTAGGGTTTCGGGCTCACCTCGCAATAGCTCTGTCGCTGCCGAAAAATGCGCTCCACCACCGTGGAGAAGAAACCGCTGCCGGAGAAGATGCTTACGGCGGCGCCGCTCGCCCAGTCCAACACGGGCGAGTCAAGCAGGTCACACAGTCCCAGGTCGAGTCGTGGACGGTCGACTCTTGTCTATGTGGCCATAGGTGGACCCCACCAGTCAGAGCACATAACCCCCAGGGTCCTAACCAAACCTCAGCCTAACTAACAGCCAACTAGCCGCGTAAATGGTGTGTCGCATGGGAGCTATTTTTTCCAACACAGATGTCGCATGAGAGCTATTACAGCCAACGACGTCGCATAAGAGACAGTTCACACCAACGACGTCGCATGGGAGCTATTTGCCCGGCCAGGACGGCCACACGTACGAGCTCACTATTCGCTAAAAGTTAGTCTAGGTTTTTTAGTTTTTAGTTAAACATATGAAATATCATCCGTGTTTTGTAAATTATGTCTGAACTACAATGAATTCGGTCATGTTTGATGACATTCGCTCGGTATGTTCAATTTTTTTTTGGAATGGATGCAGGCACGGTTGGATGGTCAGCTCTCACATCACTATCCACGGACAAATAGTGTCTCCATTTTGGGAGGGCAGCGTTGGAGATGCCATTATGTGCATGCCATGTCGATCCGTGCGCTCGCTGGAAGAAACATCACAAGGATTTTCTTTAGGGGAACAGGTCCAATATACAAGTTCAAAAGATGTTTCCGATCTTCTGGCCGTGGTGAATCAATAATATTTTGTCACTCCCTCCACTCCCTTTTAAAAGGCCACAAACTCAGATTACATGTACTAAGGTAAAATTTAATAACTATTTTGCAAGCTAACTTTTCTTTTAGTTAACTGCGATCATTAATACGCCCATATGCATGCAAGGAAGGAATGGGAAGAAAGTAGCTAATTAAGTGTCATTACGACTACATGCATGCAAGCATTAAACAAGTTGCTAGTATAGAAAATATCATTAATCTTTGCCTCGATTACTGTTGGTGGCCTTATATAGATGCAAAATGTATTTTTGATAGTGGTCTTGTGTAAGAAAACGGAGGGAGTATAACATTGGAGTTAATTGCACCATTTGCCTAGACTGAGCAATGGGGACAAATTCATGTATAAATGGTGCAATTAACTCAATTTCTGAGTCCAAATTCTGTTGCTGAGTTTGCAGAATGGGTTTTAAATGTTATTTCATCACAAACGGCTCACTTCGTTTGGGGTAACTTGGGTGACATGCACAAATATCACTTGGCTCATTGGGGCCTTGTGGCCGTGAAGAAGGTTTTTGGAGGTTTAGATGTCCCTAATATGAAGGATTTTAGTTTTGCTTTGTTGGCTTCTACTTGCTTTCTTGTAAGAGTGGTTGGATAATCCTCAAGTATAAGGGTGAACTTATCTAGTAATATGCATTTCCCATGATTTGAGAACCAAGGTTTATCGAACCAGAAGAATTTTTTCCAGCAAACAAAGTCACTGGTACCTGCACACAAAACACAAAAAGTTTGTCCCCAACACATCAAGAAGGTTGTATAGCTTCTTGTCTTGCTACTTACAAGAATAAATTGCATGGTATGGTAAGAATTGATAGATAGATAAATTAAAGAAACGGTACAGAGAAGTATAATTTTTTTGATAGAGTTTTCAAAAATGGAGAATAGACCCAACGGGGCATAGGTTCACTAGTGCATCTCTCATTAGCATACCTTGTAGTGTGGTGAACAAATTACAGTTGGGCAACGATTAAACTGCAATCTTTACATTTATGACTATGGTCATTCATTGTAATCTCATATAGGCATTACGTTCGTGATATATAGACCGTTATCCAACTACATATACAACTAATACTCCACCTCAAAACCGCTATATAGCATACATCTCGAAGTATTAAGTTCATCATACACAGAGCATTGGAATAAGTAAGATGACATAATTTAGACAATAAAGTATCAAGCAATATGACAAGAAACCATTGTTTATCCTTGGTGGCAACAATATAATTCAGTATAATATGTGTCTTGTCCCTTTCTGTCACTGGGATATAGTTCACGGCAAGATTAGAACCCACTACTATGCATCACTCCCTCGAAGAAATACCCATCAAACTTGGCCAAAGAAGATAGATAGGTCGGAGAGCATACAAAGCTATTCAATTATACAGCAAAAAAACTTCAAAAGATTCAACTAATTTCAATGAACAATCTGATCATAAAGTGCCCAGTTAGGTGTCTTGTGGGGTGTCGTCTTCTGGCGTGTTATATGTAGTGTGGTGCTTTAGTCTAGCTATAGCTGATGTTTACGTTTCAACCAGCATTCCTGGATAAATCAAGCAACCTTTTTTTCTTTTTTCCTTTTTTGGCACTCGCCTTATATAGTGCATTCCTCCTCCAGAGTGTTACTTATAATACCCCTTTCTAGTCTAAGGATTTGGCAGCTCTCCTACCAACACTAGTTCAATGCTCGTGCATTGCCACGGGCCATAAATGGATCTATCACGAGCCCCTTGACTTTAGCTCCTCGGTCATTGCATTATTGCTTCGCTATGTTGTCACCCTGATCCAAATCTACCTCGTGCTTTCTCCTAGTCTTCCAAACTGCCATAGTCCGTCCCATCATCCCTAACTTATGGACTGACAAATGAATATATCACAAGTTTCTTGGCTTTAACTCTACATTGCCACCCAACTCCAAATTTGCATATGTTTTCTCAAGTAAACCAAATTGCCATAGGCATTCCAATTAATCACTAACTTCGAATGTCTTCCAACATTCGCCATCTACTCCATTCTCAAAGTTCTGACAAATTCACCAATTTCCCCAAACAATTTTGCAATGATATACATAAAAAATCACAAAGTTCCCTCATTTGATTAGCAGTGCATGAGTGATCGTTCCTATCACATGAACCCTCCTAAGCCAGGATTAAAATCACATATACAAATAAAAATTGCCCGATAGTTTCTATTAACCTAATAACTTTTTCTTCTATCACTAATCCTCTAACATAGCCAAATATCACTAATCTTCCTGAGGTTGCATCAGCTCACGGCCTCAGACAAGGTTTTCTCATGAAGCGTTGTCACCTCATTGTTGGCCACCACCTCCGAGGGCAGGTTCTGCTAGTCGAAGCTCGTACAATGTTTGACTCCTCCTTTGATTTCTTGGAAAATGAAATATAGATTAATAATTTGATAGACTAATACCTTCAAGAATATAAGGTGAATCTAGATTACTTGGCCAAACAATAGAGAAGCAATATATTCTGGTAGAGAAAACCGTGAATATGTACCCAATACATAATCTAATGTCCATTTCATGCTTTTCAATATCTACAAGAGGGTTGAACGCAAGAACCCCAAAGTACCATCATGGATCTTCTTCCTGCCACCATATCAATGTGTCAATACAACATTGCTGCAGATGCACACACTGAAAACAGTATGAAATTAGTTATACATCCAATAGTTTGACAAAATGATGCATTCCTTCTGTCGACAGCATGCTTCCAAGCCCATACCAACTGAAAACACAAAAAATATAAGCAAGCAACAACTATTTAAAACATGCATTGCCATTGCTAACTTTGTGTTTACTGGGTATTCGTCCGATTCTAGCATCTACCAATGACAAGGAGTTATAGCCTTAACACTTTCTTGCTTGAAGTAAGATCATCTATAGCTTGGACTGGAAACAAGCATATTGTGCAAATGAACCCCTCATGTAATTGCCACAGCAACATTCAAGATATAATGATTCTCTCAAAAACATTTGCCTTGGATCTGCACTTTGGTGGAGCAAATTTGGTTCACCACATGCACTATATGTTGTTCTGGAAACCAGCTAATAAAATACAAGCAGGTCTGGACAAAATAACATCTTCCTATAAAGCAGGGTTTTACACATATACTCTACCATATAATCAATGAAACTAAGAGAACAATTACACAATAATCGAAAACCTAAATCACTTATCTCGTCATATGCAGTTGAATTTCCAAAACCATAAATAAAACCAACTCCGCATTGAGCATCAGCTCCAAATCCCATTTGTAAACCTGGGAATTAAGCTCCAATCCATGCACCTATTCAACAATATAAGATTTACAGAGTTGCAGAATTTATAAAGGAGGGGAAAATGTACATGATGCAGAAAAATACAGTCCAATATAGTGCAGATGACATCAGACGTCCAGGTGAATTCCTAAAGGCCTTATCTTACTGCTTGAATTTGAAAAACATTGTCATTAGAGGAATGCAGATTAGCAATGCCTGGATTAGAGCAATCTGGTAGCACACAGGAGAAGTAAAGGAGGCCAAAAAAAGATTTAGGTACGTAGCAAGATTGCGCCCAAATCAATTCCTGAAATATTATAGGTTTTACTTCAAAGACCATGCAAATGTCTTCAACCACCGCCCCTTTGATGGAAAAACAACCAAAAGAATAGACCCAAACATCACATAGAAACAAACACTTACCAAATCTAAAAAATCTAAAGAGCAGGCTTAAACAAGAGGATGGACTATTGTTTGAACGGTACCTCATCCCAAAGCTACTTACCAAATCTAAAAGATCAAAATGTAATATCTTTTATCATCTGCGGTACTATTGTTTGAACGGTACCTCATCCCAAAGCCAACCTCCAGTCCAAAGAATAGCATGTGAAAGTCTAGAAAGCAATATTATATCACGACCGCAAACAATAGCTTCTTCAGCTGAGGGTCAGCATTGGCCGCCGTGTGGTTTAGAGCATCTCCACCTGTTCGGCCCCCCAAGGATGTTTTTCGGGCAAAAATAGCGCCTCTTGTGGCGTCGCCGGCGAAAATTTCGGCTTTGGGGGGGGGGGGGGGGGGGGGGTCCTAGCGGCGACCACAACGGCATCGGCCAAAAACTAATTTAACAAACTCCTCGGCATGAACAACTAGATTAGGTTTTTTAATCTATGTAAATTCGCCTAAAATATGAATGAAATCGCCTATATTTCATCCAAATCAACCAAATTTCATCGACTTTGGGTTTTAAAAATATTTTTTGGCCGATGTCGTTGTGGTCGTCGCTGGGAACCCCCCCCCCCCAAGCCGAAATTTTCGCCGGCGATTCCCAAGAGGCACTATTTTCACCCAAAAAAACGCCCCAAATCACCCTGCGATGGTCCCATCGACAACGGCGAACCAGGCGACGGCGCCCTCGGGAATCACGACGCGCCGATGTCGGTGGCCAGCTCGGAGCCCGCGTCATGGTAGAGCAGCGCCGCCGGTTACCTGGGCACGATGTCTTTGCGGATGTGACAGAACGCAGAGGCCGGCGGCTGTTGTGGCGTTAGTAAGCTATTCTTGGCGATGTCGAACGCATTCAGCGCTGGCCCGAGACTATGCCCCGTCGTCGTGACGCTCACCTCCTAGTCTTGTATATGTCCACCAAGCACCTTAGCCCGCGCCTGACATCCATGGTTGCACGAGCATGCAGCTGCAAGTGAGCTCAACATTGAACCGTGTACCATGTACCTGACAGTGCCATCATATTCACAAGATTTCCTGGACTCTGGCGTTGTCCGGATCAAGAAAAGTGTCTCAGTGGTGCTTGGGGTTTCCGTTGTGGTCCTTTCTGCAAAGTTCCCAGGACAGCACACCTCTCCCGTTGTTCATAGCTAGTCGACGTGAGTGTCAGGTAATGTAACCACACCTCAAAAAAGAGAAGAAAAAGATAAGCGATGCATCAACCATCGGGACTCCGTGCCTCTTGGAGAGGGCCAACAGCAGCATATGTAGATAACCTGGCAGTCAGATCGCCCATAATAAACAACGATAAACACGACACATTGTAGCATTGTACATTCAGACACGCATGGGCGGGGGCTAAATTAGCTAACGGCAGCGTGCTCGCCTCGAGGCGAGCACGCGTTTATTCGAGCAATAGGTTGTGGGCGAGTATGTGTGCATGTACAAGTGACCGGCCACGGACGGCGGTCGTCGATCTACAGCCTCAGTATGGCCGCGCCGCTCGACGGCTTCGACGCAAACACATACAGGCCAAGGTCGCTCTGCTTGATCACTCCCCTGTCGATCCTTGATTTGTAGTACTTCTCCTGCAAAGAGAGGGAAAACAATCCGTTTTTAGTTGCCAACGACTGATACTCTTATTCTTTACCGCCGTCCCCTTGTTACAGGTTGAGGGTCGGTTAAAAGGGAAAGCATTGTGCATTCGCTGCTAGTTTGGATGATGTCGCTGGTTCTAGGTGAGCTGAGGGTTCCAGCGTATACCTTCAAATTGAGGATGAACTGTGGGACGATGCCCTCCTTGACCAGGGCGACTGCGCAGCCGCCCCACCCGGCTCCTGTGAGCCGCGCTCCGAGTGCCCCATTGTCCCGGCACACTTTTACAAGCTCTTCCAACTCGGGACAGCTAATGCAGAGGAATACATCAGTATGCTCATTAATTAATTGTTAAAAAAAAGTTGTTTCATAACACATGAGTGTTTGGATTTTAATAAATGACAGAGTACACCAAACACATACCTGCATTCATATAGCACACTGCAGCTATGATGGCTATCGTTCATTAGATCACCGAGCTTCTTAAGCATACCTTCATCGCTGCAAGCAAGTAATGGTCAGCGCCGTATCATGGAGTTTAGAAGGAAAATGCTGAGTATAACAGGTCAAACAAACTTTATCCAGGTCATCTATGATGAGAGTATATGCAGAGAATAATACATGGTGACTGAAGTTGAGGTTAATCAACTCACCTGAGTTTGGATAATACAGTATCCCTAAACGCATACACCCGCCTTGCTTCAGAGTACACATGAGAGGCACGCTGAAATTACGCACATGTTCGGAAAGTAGACTCAATACTTAGCATCATACAATGAAGAAAAAATCTCAATCTTAAGTTACAGAAGGCTCAAGTTAAAGTAAACTAAAGTGTGCTAGACTCGTGAAGTGTGTGCATTATAGGTGGAAGTCAAAGACCAGTTGTGCTGACATGGAATGGCGCCAAAATAGAGTGTCAGGGGAGAGGGAAGTTTCTGAGTCTTCAAATTAGTTTGTTATAAACTAAGTAGAGTGCGATATGCATCTTCATGGATGCACGTAAGAAAAACAGAACAATGAAGTTGAATTCACCTGAAATAACTTGAAATGCTTTGCAGCTCTCAAAACATCCAAGGAAGTTTGAGAGCTCTGGAAGACAGTTGCTAGGCTTTGACCTGTAATTTTCTCTATTTCCACCAACGTATATGGCTCCTCATGCAATAGCTTCTGCAGAGTTGCACGCTGATCAGAGAAGTGCAAAGTAAAAACAAAACATGAGAAATATTTACTGTTGCAAAAGCAGCACTTCTTTTCCCGGATAATATGTATAGCTAGGCATAATGAAATTCTTATCCTTAGTACCAAATACCAATGTTTATTTCTAAACAAGAAAAAGTATATGGCAGAGAGGCTCTGTTGCAACAAAAGCAGTTCTCGAAGCATACTTCAAAGATCCAAATTTCACCATTAGGCAGCACTAATGGCAACCCAGGCAAGTGCTGACATCTCTAACTAGGAACGATTAAGATAACTTCAAGATCAGAGATGGTTTGCTCAGGCTTCCAGAAGGAACTTTTTAACAGCAAATCTCCAGCATTTGCCTCAGCCAATTTTGACAGAAATTATATTCTGCTCGTATGTTAGAATTTAGAATTTTTTGCTTATATGTTAGCTGACATATAATTCCAAAAGGAAAATAGTTGCGACCACAAGGACATCAAGAACTTCACTGAAATTTTAATTAGCTGAACCACATATAGGTTGCTGTAAATTGGCAGGATAAGGTAAACACCCAAGGACACCAGGAATATGGGAATCATATCCAGTTTTTAGTTCGAGTATCACGCTATCATCACTTCATATGTTTGTCTGTATTCTTTTTGTGTTTCAAGTTCACGCAGCTAGGTGCGGCTAAAACAAAAGAAACTATGCAAAAATAATAATTTACTCCACTAGGTTTAGGGGATCGGCTAGGTGCGGCCACCTATATAGGAGGATAATTTTCCTCCACTACCTTTACTCGGCCGGATACTCCACTAACTTTTAGGGGATCGGTTAGAGTTGCCCTTAGCTGGTTACACTACTGATGCATGCTATCACATTAACATATTGTAGCTATACTAGCATTTTATGAAAATTGTGAGTCACAGTTATCTATATTATGTCCCGACGTATACAAATGTATCTATCTGCCGCAAGCCTGCAACATAAGGATGAACAGAGAAAATTAAAGAAGCACACATTCTTTGTATGCAAAAGCACATCCTCCTTGGCCATATCCTAAATTTTAGTAAGGTTATGTACCTTCACAGCAACTCCAGGATCAGAAGAACCTTCTTTGCCAGCAAAGGAGACGCATAGTCCCTCAACATCAGAGAGGGTCGTAACAGATGTGACGGCTTTTTTTGTATCCATCCCTAGTTTGATGGCGAGAACAATCTGTAAAAATGCAAACAGAAAAATATTACCTTGATAGATAACAAATGAAGATGTATATCTCCAGTTTCTTTTCCACAGTTAACAACGAAAACCGAAAACAGCGAAACACATTCTCTAGATAAAACTACATATGTTGTTTCAGAATTGCTTGCGGGGATACAGTGGCAACGCATTTGGGACCTTCCATATTTTTAAGACATTCAATTCAAAACAAGAAATGAAATATAGCTGTCTAGCAATAAGGTGCAATAGAATAAGTTGTGCAATCTTTTTTTTATATGTTAATTTTGAAAAGAAGAATCTCTTACCGCTGCCAAGCGACACTCTACAACGCGGTTGTTGTAGTTTGTAGCAGCTGTCTCTGCTTTCTTGGACTCTGCCAGACAGTGGGCAATCACAAATGTACCACCAGAAGGTAGTTGCACATCTGTTGCTTTAATTGGATTGAAATCTATCAACTCAGCAAATCCAGGTTTGGCCATGATAGATATAGCCTGGAAAAATATAGTGACATAAATTAACTCAAAAAAACAATATAACGTGGTCTAAAAGCATCTTAAACAGTGTGAGTAGTGCATGAAGTGACATATCAAGTTTTGCATCCTTTATTGAACACATATCTTCCTCCAATGAATAATATCGAGGGTGGGTCATATTGTTTTTAGCATGTAAGAATGATACACAAAAAGGATCTTCGAACACAAAGCTAAAATTTCTGATTCTGCAAAGAATAAGGCATAGCAAACATGGTAACCTGCTGCCAGGATTCCTCTATGGTGTCCCAGGTACAACATATTTACTGAATGTAAAAAATATTTACTGGAGGAAATCAGCTATACATACTATCCTGCCCGCAAGTTAGTTTCAAACAAGTCTTTTTATCTTACCACTACTTTGACTTCACTTAAATGACATGAATTAAGCAGAAAAATAAAATATGATTTGTCCATAAGCAGTATGGTGTCAATTACCTGATCCATGCCCCCTGACTGTGTCCCAATATGGCGCTCAGATTTACAAGTAAATTGGGCAACTTCTTTCTGCATGATTTGCATAGAACAATCAGAAATACGAAACAATCATAGGAAGCTTGTTTGTGAACACAAAAAAAATTGGATACATGTTTTTGGAAACACCTAGTTACTGTTCCATATGAAATCATATCAATAACAGCAATACTGCAACAATTCAGCACCACCAAAATCATTTTTATCTCCACACTTTGTACTAGTCAAATACAAAAGTTATTATATTATTGTGAAAAGGGCATCACCACTACCTCAGCACGTGTATATGTTCTTTCATAAGATAAACATAACATATCCAGTTGACACAAAAAAAAAGATGCACTAGCTCAGGGTCAAATTTTGCAATTAGCACATCAAGTTTCCAGAACCTGACAAGTTGATCACTTATGCATCCTTATATTATACTCCCTCTATAAACTAACATAAGATCATTTAGATCACTATTTAGTGATCTAAATGCTCTTATATTAGTTTACAGAGGGATATGGTGATTTGGTTTATTGTGGCAATTATTCGAGAACAGTTCCTCCTTGAAGCCTCCAATCAAAAGCTTCATCCATGAAAGGTTCACCTTTGATTAATGGGTGCACAGCAATTACAGTAATGTTTGATTTGTGGTAAGGAATACCTTTGGGAAGTTTTTACCAAGAATTCCCATGATAGCAATTGTTGCCGAACAGACAAATGCTGCTGAGCTTGAAAGTCCAGATCCTAAATAAGAGCAACACAGAGACGTTACAAACTTTGGTACACATGACATCATTCATGGTGGCCATAAAAACTCATACTCCCTCCAATCCAAATTAATTGACGCTAGCTTAGTACAGCTTAGTGAGCGTCAATTAATTTGGATTGGAGGCTGATTGGAGGGAGTAATTAAATTCCTCTATAATACCTTGAGGGACTGTGCCATCAACTACGACATCAAGAGCAACAGGTTCACCCATATCTATCCCTTTAGACCTAGCATATTCATACACTCCCTTGTATCTGCAGACAGAGGATTAAGCAGTCAAGCGAAAGAAATAAACAGAGCAATGACTTTACCAGTAAGTAGCTAAACATACCCACACATAAAGTAGTGGCCCCATTTGTGGTTCTTGATGTCAATTTCCTGCACAACAATTTTTTTAGCAATCAATGACCGAAACAAAGGTGACATGCAGAAAGAATCATGTAAGTGAGGCTGATGACAGATAGCAACATGGACAAAAGCAAATCCTGTGCCACCGCAAGGCAAGTGATGGTGCTATGAGTATCTATCCCAAATGATTCAGAAAAGAACAGAAAAAGGGCACACTTGTTTTGTTTTGATTCCCGAGCACGACAGACTTATTTTATTTATCGGCAATTGTTCTGAATCAACAAACTCCGGTTGCATTCGCTGCATCGGGCATCTATTTACTGCACACTTAGTATTGTTCTGCATTCCAATTTGAATGACCCATCCAAATTTGACCATGCCTCCAGTGTTGTGACCAAAATTGGTAGGGCAAAGTAATCGTTTCCAGCATCCCCTTGCCAGTGCTCGAGGTTTCTGGAGCTCCCACGGCCCTCCATTGCACATCCGAGAGAGGGCAACAGCATATGTTGCACAAGCAGGAGGCCCAACACGCACTTTCAAAAAAAAAAAAGAAAAAAAAAAAAAAGGAGGCTCCACACGCTAGTGAGCCAACAGGGGTTAGGAATCACAAACACAAATTAGTGAGTTCACGGGCAGGGCACGGAACTGGTCCATGCCACGCATCACGGGCTTTCTGTTATCCAAAATATCATGATAATGCAACCGCCCGCCGCACCACAAGTTAGGAACGAGATTCGCGTGCCCTACCTCCCCAGTAGAACAAAGTAATTTTATTACGATAATAAAAAATTCGGCGCACGGCTGGAATCCTCCGAAAACTCCGCTTTATCTGTTTTCGGCGGATTGGATAGCAACCCACCCCCTTCAATCACGGCGTTGCGTGAAGGGGAATATTCCGGAATCCGATCTCAGAGCAGAGCAGAGCATGGCGGAGCGGAGCAGAGGATTGACTTGTTATTAGTACCTTGTCGGGGTCGGCGGGGTAGACGCAGGTGGCGTACTTGTCGTCGACATTGGCGACGCGGACGAGGCCGCCGTCGGCCCTGCGGATGGCGACGATCATGTCCTGGCGGATGGCCATGGGCAGCACCGAGTAGCCCTCGTAGTCGATGTGCTCCCCGATGAGATTCACCCTCCCTGCACGCACGCATCAGTCAGCCAATCAACCACTCCCAAATCGCCGGCGCCGCCACGCTAACCAGCCAACCAACCGACGGACGCACCTGGGGAGCGGGCGAAGAGGGCGGGGCCGGCGGCGTAGAGGGCGCGGAAGCGGTCGGCGAGGCGGGCGAAGCGGAGGCGCGCCTCGTCGAGCGCCGACCCCGCGCCGTACACCGGCTCCAGCGACGCCAGCACCGGGACCAGATCCTCGCCGTCGACGGCGGCGTCGACGTCGCCGGCGGGAACCACCTTGGCCTCCTTGGTCGCCATCGCCGCTATCTCTCTCTGTCTCTCTCGGGTGGTTCGAGAAGGAAGAAGTTTGGACTCTCTCCCTCAAAAAAAAAAAGAAGTTTGGACTCTCCCCTGCTCTGTCTGCGGTTTGACCCCCGAAGCAAGTTGCAACCGTGACAGGCGGCGATCTGTTCCGGGATAGCGGTTCGGGCCGCGTATATAGCGGCGTGGCGCCACGTGGGCGTAACGGACTTGTGGATGTGGATGGGTTTTATCCCATCCTTTTTCTTTTATCTTTTCTCTCCAGAGGTATCCATCCAAGGGGGGAGGAAAAGGAGAGGGGATGCTTATCCCGTTCCACGGGATTTTGTTTGCTGACTTGTCGCAGTTGGGTTGACACTTGACAACGACCGCGCAATCAGGTAGTAGCAGTATACGTGGAAGGTGCTTTCAAAAAAAAAAAAAGTATACGTTGAAGGTGATTGTGATTGACCCAAAAAAGGGTTTTAATCCACATTTTTTTCAACAAAGAGAATATATTAATATCAAGGAGGTACATCCACATGTGCTCTTTGGCAGCAATGACTAGTTTGATTGTGGTGGCTAAATTGTGTGTTCACAGGTTTTATTTACTCCCTTCGCTCACCAAAGTCACGGATTCTTCTTTAGCGTGGAGGCCTGTGTATGTATTGTGGGCGCTTGCTGTGTCATTCAGTGTCGAAGCTAGATAGAAACCAAAGTCACAGAATCACCATTTTATTTACTCTCTTCGCTCACCAAAGTCACAAAAATCGATGCGCGGCTGGAATCCTGCTGAATTGTGTGATCACTGATTTTGTTTACTCCCTTCGCTTACCAAAGTCATAAAATCACCTTCTCTTAGAGGTGCCACACAGTGGCGAAGCTAGATAGAAATCACTTGGGCGGAGGGGGAGGGGGGGTTGGTAAACGCAAAGGATGAAGAGTTGGGAGGCCAAAGGCTATTTTTCCCTAATCTAAGCCTTTCAGAAAAAATCTTCAGGGATCTCCCCAAGCCTTGGGAAGGAGGGAGAGAGAATTTGTGGCCGGCAGATGCAAGGCCACTTGCGCGTGCTTTTTCTGTTGGCTTCTGATTTTCAATCTTTCGTATATTTTAAACCAAAAAAATTTAAATCAAACTATATTTCCATTTATGTGTTTCTCGTGACGAGGGCTTACAGGTGAGATCCGTTATGATGAGTTTTTGAAATTTTGTCAAGTTTCAACTTTTGAAACTTAGTACGAGGGACCGACAAAAGCACAAAGTTTTAGTACTAGTGGCCAACAAAACGTAATCTTAAAATTTCAATTTTGAAACTTGATACGAGCGACTGACAAAATCCTAAGTTTCAGATGCAATGTCATAAGTTTCAAAAATTAAAACATAAAACTATCTATTGTGCCCTTGTCCGGGATTGAGCTACTTTGTGGATCGCGTGGCAATCGAGGTGGCCGCGCAGGCCGCACCTGCGTGCCCCTGTGAATTTTGAGGGAAAAGTATAATGCCATTCCTAAAAGAGGAAGTTATGATCCGACGAGAAGAGTTTTCCCTAGTTTAAACGCATAAAGGTCACGTTTTATGAAAGTTAGGCAGGGTTGTTCGACTCGTCACGTAGGGCAGATAGTGAGACCAAATGCATTATCTTGGATTTATTTCAGGATTTTCGGTGATGCACGTAAGGTCCATATGTAACACATATGGATGAGTCACTCGCGCGTGTATATATGAGCGCCTACATTAGTACCGTGTTTAAAAAATTGTTAATCAGTTTTGCTAAGTCTCAGTCGACTGCGACTTTGTTATGTCTCAGTTTTTTTTTTGAAACAAGGCAAAAGACTTGCCATATCATTGATTAAGAAGAAGGTTTAGACATAAGTCGTAAAACGGCAGGAACAAAGGAGAGACTACTCTCGCGACATAAGCTTACTCAGGTGGCTCGCTCCAGCCAACGACCAAAGGCGGGCCTCCTCTTTGATCTTCGCGACAATGACAGTGGTCGGGGTGGCCGTGTTGCGGAAGACTCTCGCATTTCGCTCCTTCCAAATTTCCCACGAGACAAGCATCATAACGGAGGCAATGGCTTTCTTGATGTGGCCTCCAGAGTTGATCGTCTTGAGCCACCAATCCTGGACAGAGATCTCCTGACGCCAAGCCGTCGTTGATTGGCCATGAATGCCAAACCAAGCGATGATTTCGTTCCAAACTCGGGCACTATATCTGCACTGGAAGAGGATGTGAGGAGCTGACTCCTGAACCTGCTTGCAAAGGGGGCAGAAGCCGCAATTCGGCCATCCCCGCCGTTGCAACCGATCGGCCGTCCACGCACGATTTTGGATGATCAACCAAGAAAAAAATTTGCATTTCGGCGGAGCCCAAGTCTTCCATATCGTGGTAGAGGTCAGGCTGAGAACTTGTCCTGCAAACTGCGCCATGTAAGCAGTGGCCGCCGAATATTCATTGGTGGAGGTGAATTTCCAATATATGGTGTCCTCTCTATCCAGGTTGAGGGTAACATCCTGAAGCATTCCTCAAAGGTTGGCGAACTCCTGGATATGGGCCAAAGAGAGGCCCTGAGAAGCGTCAATCTGACTGACCCAGAAGTGGTTATCCAACGCTTTGCTGACCGAACACGCCTTCCTCTTAGATATTTCAAAGATCTTGGGCGCGACGTCTTTTGGTCTGAGGCCATTAAGCCATGACGATTCCCAGAATTTTGCCTTTTTACCATCACCAATGGTCACACTCGTGAATGTCGCAAAGAGATCTCTGTCAGCATTGCTACAGGGTGTCTCCATTCCAGCCCAAGTTTTGGGAGGGTCAGCCCACTCGAACCAAAGCCAGCGGAGTCGAAGGGCGGTGGCAAAATTTTGAAGGTTTAGCACACCCAGGCCGCCGAAAATCTTGGGTTTGCAAACAAGGTTCCAGTTAACCTTACATTTGCCTCCAGACACCTTATCGCAGCCTGCCCATAGATAGGCACGTCTCAGGCTATCGATTTTCTTCCGCACCTCGACCGGGATATCAAGGGGTGTTAGATGGTAGATTGCTATGGCCGTGAGAACCGCTTTTACCAAAATGATGCGTCCAGGGGCCGCCACGTGCATGGCCGACCAAGGTGGGAGCTTGCCCGCAATCTTGTCCTCGAGGTATTGGAAATGGATGCGTTTTAGCCTCGTGACCGACAGAGGAAGACCAAGGTACCACATAGGGAAAGAGGTCCGGACGGTAGGGAAAGCCTGGAGGATGCCAGCGAGGTCGAGATTGGCACACCGAATGGGCGCAACCAAACTTTTGTTGCAATTGGTAACAAGTCCGGTGACCTCACCAAATGAGTTCAGCGTCGAGGCTAGAAACTAGATGTCCTCTTTGATAGGTGCAACGAAGATGGCATCATCATCGGCATACAGGGATGCCCGAATCGGATTTCCACGCAGTGGGTGGAGGTTGCCTTGCTCGGTGGCCTTTGCGAGAATGCGGTGGAGAGGGTCGATGGCGAGGACAAAGAGCAAGGGGGATAAAGGATCTCCCTGCCGAAGCCCACGACCATGCTTGATAGGATCACCCGCAATACCATTAAGGAGCACCCTGGAAGAGGCCGTGGAAAGAAGCACTGAAATCCAGTCACAGAAACGACTTGGGAAATGATGGTGCCGCAATAAGTCCATGAGGTAGTCCCATCGGACCGAGTCGAAGGCTTTTTTGATGTCAAGCTTGAATAACAGGGTTGGAGATTTGGTACGGTGAAATCGACGGGCCAAGCTGCGGACGTACATGAAGTTATCATGAATACTTCTTTTCTTAATAAAAGCACTCTGCATGTTGGAAACCAGCTCGGGCATGTGAGGGGCCAGTCGTGTAACGCCCTCGATGCGGCTATATCTCCCACGTGTCGAAGCACGACTTAGAGGCATAACCGCATTGAAAGCAATGTCGCAAGTGAGGTAATCTTCGCAAACAACCCATGTAATACATAAGGGAAAAGAGATACATAGTTGGCTTACAATCGCCACTTCACACAATACATGAATAAAGCATTACAACATCCAAATACAATCAAGGTCCGACTACGGAACCAAAATAAAAGAAGAACCCCAAATGCGACAAAGGTCCCCGATCGACCCCAACTGGGCTCCACTACTGATCAACTAGAACGAAACAACATAAAGGACAAGATCTTCATAGAGCTCCTCCTTGAGCTTGGTTGCGCCATCTGCACGGACTCATCGGCACCTGCAAGCTGGTTTTGGAAGTATCTGTGAGTCACGGGGACTCAGCAATCTCGCACCCTCGCGATCAAGACTATTTAAACTTATGGGTAAGGTAAAGGTATGAGGTGGAGCTGCAGCAAGCGACTAGCATATATGGTGGCTAACATACGCAGAAGAGAGCGAGAAGAGAAGGCAAAGCACGGTCGATAAAATTATGAGAAGTGATCCTAAACCAACCTACGTCAAGCATAACTCCAACAACCGTGTTCACTTCCCGGACTCTGCCGGAAAGAGACCATCACGGTTACACACGCTGTTGATTCATTTTAATTAAGGTCAAGTTCAGGTTTTCTACAACCGGACATTAACAAATTCCCATCTGCCCATAACCGCGGGCACGGCTTTTGAAAGTTCAAATCCCTGCAGGGGTGTCTCAACTTAACCCATGACAAGCTCTCACGGTCAATGAAGGAATAGACCTCCTCCCGAGACATTCCGACCAGACTTGGTATTCCGGTACTCCAAGACATCCTCGATAATGGTAAAACAAGTCCAACAAGACCACCCGATGCGCCGACATCCCGATAGGAGCTGCACATATCTCGTTCTCAGGGCAACACCGGATAAGCAATCCGTACAACTAAAACCAGCCCTCGAGTTTCCCCGAGGTGGCGCTGCAAGGGGCTCTAGTTTGGACCAACACTTAGACAAGCACTGGCCCCGGGGGGGTTTAAAATAAGATGACCCTTGGGATGCGCGACTCCCAAGGGAAAAAGGCTAGGTGGCGAATGGTAAAACCAAGGTTGGGCCTTGCTGGAGGAGTTTTATTCAAAGCGAACTGTCAAGGGGTTCCTATTATAACCCAACCGCGTAAGGGACGCAAAATCCGGGAACATAACACCGATATGACGTAAACTAGGGCAGCAAGAGTGGAATAAAACACCAGGCATAAGGCCGAGCCTTCCACCATTTACCAAGTATATAGATGCATTAATTAAATAAGACATATTGTGATATCCCAACAAGTAAACATGTTCCAACAAGGAACAACATCTCCATGTTCCAACAAGGAACAAACTTCAATCTTCACCTGCAACTAACAACGCTATAAGAGGGGCTGAGCAAAGCGGTAACATAGCCAAACAACGGTTTGCTAGGACAAGGTGGGTTAGAGGCTTGGTTCAACAATATGGGAGGCATGATAAGCAAGTGGTAGGTATCGCAGCATAGACATAGCAAAAGAGCGAGCAATTAGCAAGCAAAGATAGAAGTGATTTCGAGGGTATGATCATCTTGCCTGAAATCCCGCAAGGAAGAAGAACGAGTCCATGAAGAAGACAAACGGACGTAGACGAACGGAACCTCACAACACGACGTTATCGGAAACCAACCCGGAGAAGCAAACACCGAAAAAGAAGCACACAACATAGTAAACAACCAACACATGAACATGGTATGATATGCGGGATGCGGTATGCGATGCATATGCATGATTTGACAAGAGATGAATGAACCTGGCCTCAACTAGGAAATCCAAGGGTGCCACTGGAAAGATGAGATGAAATCGCTTGAAAACGATATAAAAAACGTCGGAATCGGAGTTACGGTTTGGAAATGGCAAGCAATTCAAATATGACACCGGTCTGCGATTTACAGCAAGTAGCCATCTAAATGCAATGGAATGGACATGCTACAGCACCCAAACATGACAACAAAATACATGGCAGGGATGCATTCAAGATGCTTAACAAAAGTCTAGCACTGAGCTACGGCCAATTCCTCCATTAACAGGTTCAAACAAGCATGGCAAAAATGCATATGGCAAACAGATCTCAGACTTAGTGAAATTAACACTTGTCTGGAATTTCAGATCAGGTAGCACACTTCGGAGAAACAAAACTACATGCTACAGGGCCTGAACATGGCAAAGTAAAGCATGGCATGGAGCTACTCAAAGAGCTTAACAAAAGTCCCTTAGTGACCTTGAGCCAAAAGAGATCATAAAATACAATTGCAAGCATGTGAACATAGCAAAAACATAATCAGTTTTCAGACTTAGTGAAAACTGGCACATGCTGAAACAAAACTCAAGTAGGCATGTTTACGAGCTCGGTGCACTCACTACGGTGCAAGTAATGACAAGCTAAGCATACACCCATCAAATATACACAAAATGCAAGCTAGACATGGCAAGAACAATAGCATAGCATGCACGGATCAACTACAACATCATCGGCAAAATTGCAAACAAGTTGACAATCTGCCCAGATTCACAAAGTAGGAAAAGTAGAGCTCGATTGACTCAAGCTAGGGTGCTCCATAATTGCAAACAAAGACATGGATAGATAGAGCACTGCAAGATTAACAAATCATCCTTACTGATCATCCTCAAAAGAGGCACGGATCACTAGGAAACAACACGAACATATGGCATCATGAGATAAACAGCTCAAGGACTTAGTGGAAATGCTAAGTCCCTGAAATCAGAATTAACAAGTGCACCAGTTTGCAAGCTTGCACTAGTCACCACACACATCACAAAAATACATGGGTTGCACCTCTGGAAAGATGACAAAACCCTTAACAAAACATATGTAGAGCTCATGGGCATATCATGCACACAATAATCATGGCAAAAAATGACAAAAAGCTAAATGGAGTAGCAGATCTGACAAAAATCTCGAGTAGCCCTCTTCTAACAGCATTTTGAGTATCAAGATGAACTCAAATGAAAATGATGCAATGGAATGAAATGATGTACTCTCTGAGATAAACATTTTGATATGCTATATGCATGAATCGGAGCTACGGATGCAAAGTTACGATGCGATGAACATGTGCATATGGATCTGGGAAACTCAGGACTTAGAAGAAATTTACCCCGCGGAAAAAGTCAACGCGGGACGAGGCGGTTCCGGGACGGAGCGGTGCGGGGACGGGCGAGGGCGTTTGGTTCGGGGACCGGTGGATCTGGTCCCGATCCAGATCGGATCTGGCCGGAGCTCCGGCGAGGGGCGGCAGTGGCGAGGCGGGCGCCGGCGGAGGTGGTTCGGCCAGCGGCGGAGCTCGGCGAGCCCAAGCGCGGGGCGCGGAGCCCGATGGCGGTGGTTGCGCGCGGCAGGCGGGGCGAGCTCGGCGGCGGAGGCGCATGGCGGCGGCGACGGACCTGCGAGGCGGCGGGGCAGGGAGGCAGGTGGCGGCGGCGGTGTCAGTCGGGTGCGGCGGCGCGGGGCGCCCAGGCGCGGGGCGGCGCGGTTCGGGCCCCGCGGACCGGATTTGGGCCGCGCGGGCCCGCGGCGGCGGAGGAGAGAGGAGGCGGTGAGGTGGCGGCGTCGGATAGGCTGGCGGCGGCGATGAGGTGACGTGGCATGCTGCCATTGGGCGGAAGGAGGTGGCCGGCGAGATGGACACGTCCGCCGGCGGGCGGACATGTCCGGCGGCACGGAGGGAGTTGGATCTAGGGTTGGACTGCGTGAAAATTTCGGAGGAGAGCACATATTTATAGGTAGAGGGAGCTAGGAGAGTCCAAATGAGGTGCGGTTTTCGGCCACGAGATCGTGATCGAATGATCTAGATGATGGAGAAGACTTAGGTGGGTTTTGGGTCACTTTGAAAGGGTGTTGGGCTGCAACACACACGAGGCCTTTTCGGTCCCTCGGTTAACCGTTGGAGTATCAAACGAAGTCCAAATGATACGAAACTTGACAGGCGGTCTACCGGTAGTAAACCAAGGCCGCTTGGAAAGTCTCGGTCCAATCCGGAAATGTTTAATCCCCACACATGAAAGAAAGGTAGAAATGACCACCGGAGGAGAACGGAGCGCCGGTTTGCAAAACGGACAACGAGAAAAATGCTCGGATGCATGAGACGAACATGTATGCAAATGAAATGCGCATGATGACATGATATGCAATGCAAGACACGCAAGCAATGACAAGGCAATGACAGCGAATAATTGCACGACACCTGGCACATCGGTCACGGGGCGTTACAAGTCGAGTGGCCATCATTTTCGCGATAATCTTAGCAACTGCATGAATCAAACTTATTGGTCGGAAGTCAGAGATGTCCTCCGCTCCATCCTTTTTAGGGATGAGAGCAATGTTGGCTGAGTTGATCCAGTGAAGATTGTTGACATGGAGATTGGAGAAACTGTTGACAACAAGCATGATGTCAGGTTTAATGATGTCCCAACACTCCTTGAAGAAGACTCCCGTGAAACCGTCAGGGCTCGGAGCTTTGTCCCCTGGAAGTTCGTTGATCGCAGCCCGGACCTCCTCCTCGGTGAAAAGGGCACCCAGGTCGGAGAGGTCACAAGTCGACGACGGGATGCAGCCCCAATTGAAGTCCTTGGAGCGCGGGAGGCCCTTCCCAATGGCTTTTGAAAAGTGGCTCTGGATGATGTCCTTTTTGTGATCATGACTGGTGACCCAACCGTTGTTGTGCTTAAGGCGGTGGATGAAGTTTTTCCTTCGTCGGTGGTTGATGCGGATGTGAAAGAAACGGGTATTCGCATCCCCCTCTTTGAGCAGCTTAACTCTCGAACATTGTCTTTTCCTGGCTCGCTCAAGAACCGCCAAGGCCACCACCTTCTTTTTGAGGTCCTTCCTCAGATTCCATTCAGCCAAGCTGAGTGTCTTGGTCTCTTAAGCCACGTCGAGGCAGAGGATGATCTCGAGGGCCATGTGGAGCTGCACTTTGTGATTCAAGAAGATGGATTTGCTCCAACGCCTGAGGCACTGGCCTGTTCTTTTCAGCTTGTGAAAGAGCACTTGATAGGGCTCGGAGTGACTTGTTCCCTTGCTCCAAGCATCTTGGACAATTCTCTTGAAGTTGGGCAACTTCGTCCAGAAATTTTCAAATCGAAAAGTCTTGGGTCGTCTTGGTCCCTTGTCGCTAGCCAAAAGCAGTGGGCAGTGATCGGAGAGCGAGGATGAGAGAGCATGAAGGATGTGAGAGCCAAACTCGACGTCCCAGTCATCATTGCAGAAGAAAGAATCTAACTTGCTCATGGTCGGGTTAGCTTGCTCATTGCTCCAAGTGAACTTTCTGTTCTGGAGGTGGATCTCTTTTAGCTCACATGAGTTGAGGGCATTTTGGAAGCGCACAAGACGAGAGCGGTCTACGTTTGCGCGATTTTTGTCTCTTGCACGGTAGATTTGATTGAAATCGCCCGTAACCAGCCATCGTGTACCCTGTGGCGGTTTGAGGCTAACAAGCTCTTGGAAAAAAGCATCTTTAAGGTTGCTTCTAGTAGGATCATAAACCGAAGTGAGTTTGAAAGAAACAAGAGTGGTGACAATAGTGATGCTAGCAGAGATTCCGAAGGTGCCCAAGGAAATATTATCCACCTTAATGAAGTCTTCGTTCCAGAGAAGGAGGATGCCTCCTCTGGTTCCATCCGCTGGCCGCTTAGCATAGCTTTTGAGTCGTTGGCCACCTAAGAAAGCAGCCAAGAAAGGATCAACCGCTGCCAGTTTCGTTTCCTGAAGGCAAACAATGTTGCAAGAAGTAGCAGTGATTGTCTCATGAACGGTAGTGCGCCGATTCGGACAGTTAAGACCACGAACGTTCCAATTTAGGATGGAAAGACTTTCATTCATTGGAAGACCAGGATACATCAGCGGTACCATAGAGCAGAAACAAGAGCCTTGCCAGGGCTACAGCAGGTGGTAGCTGAAGTACAGAGCTACAAACAGGCCACTATATTCCTTTGATCTTGCACGATGATTCGTACAAAATTTCTTTTCGGTTTTTCCTTTTTCTTCTTATATACTACCATGTCACTTGATTGAGAGTCGATTAAGACCTAGACACACTCATTGTTAATTGCTAGGTGGCTTGCCAGTTGCCACGGACGGACGCATCGCAGCTGGGCCTGGCACTTGTTCTCAACTCTTGTGGACGAGTCACCACCCATACGATACGATGCGATAGTCAACTTAGCGCTCTTGACCCGCCGACAGAGACGCAGCAGCTGTGGTGGTTAGCCAGTGGATTACTTACAGCTCGTCCATCCAGCAAGGTCGTCGATTTTACTAGCAGCAGTAGCAACTTGCATGAGCATGAGTATCAAATCAACCGATCGATCCAAGACATGGCCGGATCCTACTAGGCCAAACCAAAGGTCACCGTACAGTACACGTGTCAGCTGTCCTGCGGTGCAACCGATCGATCGAGTCAGTCTTGGTTTCTTCAGAGTTTGTGTCATCAGTCATCACCACACCTGCGGCTAGCTTCAGGATCCAGCTACCCTCCACAATGCCACCGTCAGCAGCAGCAGCAGCAGCAACAGTTCCTATCTCCTCTTCCCTTCTTCTTGCAATAATAAAAGTTACTCGGATACAACTGGAATCCCATGGAAGCCACTGATTCATTCTTGACACACCATCAGGCTTCTTGGTCTTTCCTTCGTCTGAAGAAGAACCCACCACGAGCCAACAGAGCAACACCTACGCCTTCAGGATCCAGCAGCTTCTGTACTACGACGCCGTCCGTCAGCAACAGCAGCTCCTCCGCCTGTTGAGGCTGCTCTCCAGGTGCTCCGGCGGCGCATTCTCCAACGGGCAACACGCCTTCTGGACTGTCGGCCGACCAACTTATCCAGACAGTTGTTTGTCAGTCACCATTTGAGTTTGAATCAGGTTTCAAGTTCATGCTTATTTGCTCTTGCTCCGTCGCAGCAGGCATCTTACATTCCAAAGTCACCATTCATCGGT
The DNA here is from genome assembly GCF_018294505.1 of Triticum aestivum. NCBI lineage: Eukaryota > Viridiplantae > Streptophyta > Magnoliopsida > Poales > Poaceae > Triticum > Triticum aestivum. The sequence goes on from NC_057803.1 coordinate 635,396,168, forward strand.
ACATATATATTTGTGCACAATCCCAGCAAGCTCCTCGGCCTTAAAATCCCAGCTACATTGACAGAGCTGACAATGCCAAATCTATACAGAGCAAAAAGAACATAGACAAAAAATGTTAACTCAGACCAGAAGTGCACAGATTTTTCAACATTGTAAGAGCTTCCTTATATCATTAGGCACCGAAGCCTCCTTTTGCAGCACAGACAAGGAAATATCGGAACGAAACCGCACAGCCAACTAACTAAACTCTCAGATTACAGCCATGCATTCAGGTCTGTACTGTAGTGGAGGCTCACGCTTCGACAAGAAAAACTGTCAAGTCAGACTAAAAGTGCCTAGCGCACAGATTTTCTACTTTCTCATTGTAAAAGTATCACTAAGGCACCCAAATGATAAAACAAGACCTCGGAAGCATCAATCACATTGAAGCGACCTAGCACTGCCGAGTGAGATATATCATCAAGCCTGTACTCCAGGCTGCTTCACCACCGTCAAAGCAGCCCTCAAATGCAGCAACCCGTCGATGAAGAGGCTGTCGTCGGCCATGAATGTCGACCATGGAACGCCAAAAAGATCACCACATTCCTCCATGCAACCACCTGTGAAGATAGCCTTATCCTTCAACTTGCGCACAAATTCTCCTGACGATTTTGTCCGTGCAGCAAACTCAAACTTGAGGCCAAAGCTGTATTGCCTACTCTGCTCGTCCATTTCACAGGTTGGCATGATATACAAGTTCTGCCCTGCAAGATGGAACAATTGCGAGAATAGTTCTCCTTCAGGGAAGAGTCGGGAGCACTCCTCGCGCGTTAGATCCAGGTACACAATAACCTGTGGGCGGGGTCGATCGAACTCAACTACTTTCAGGGTTTTTCTCATGTAGGCCCGTTGTGGAACTTGACAACAGGTTGCTGTGTCTGCTGCAACTGCAAGTGCACCTTGCTCGTGTGCGGGGTAAGCTTTTTGTGCAAGAGTGCATCGGGAATACGCTTCTTTGTTTGCTCATTGTCTATATCATCATCATCATCATTGTTAGATGTGTATAGTCTCTTTTCGATATATCCCCATTATATAAGGGGCTTCATGTACTTTACCACACATGTATATGTAATGGCCTTTGGCCCTCAGTAAAGATCAGTTGTTGATTATCCAACATGGTATCAGATGCTAGGCTAACCTCTTTCTCCCGCACGACGCAACTCCGTGCATCTCGTTCCTAGCCTGCTCGCCTCCGGTCGTCTGGCCGCTGCATCTCCCGCATGGCTCTGCTTCTCCTCCTACAGGTCGCCGCCCCCGTCCGGCTCCTTCTGCCTCTGTCTCGTCTGGACGCTGCTCCGTCTAAAAGCAGCCGAAGCAGCCCCGTCCGGTCGCCCTCCACTGGATGCTGCCCAGTCCGGCTGCCGCCTTGCAAGGGCCGCTCCGCCCGGCTGCCGCTGCTTCGCCCGCCCGGCTGCCGCCGCGCCTGTTGGGCCGCCGTGCCCTTCCGGCCTCCGCCTCGCCCGTGTAGCCGTGGCCTCCCAATCCACTCAGCTCCGCCTTGCCCGCAGGATCTGGTGGGCTGGCTCTCGATCCCATCTGGATCGGACGTCCGCCCCTCCCTCTCGACTCTGCCTCTTTCGTGCGTGAGCCCCCGCCGCTTCTCCTGATCCAGATCGGGTCTTGTGCAGTTGACTTCCAAAAAAAACAAAAAAACCAGAGAGTTCGACATGTCCTCTTCGAGCTATGTTGCTGTTCCTCGCTGTTCGGTGATCTTCGATGGCACCAACTGTGCTGAGTTTGTGGGCTTTATGCGGATCCATATGCGTGGACTTCTTCTGTGGGGTGTTCTCTCTGGCGAGGTCCCTTGTCCGCCATGTCCTGTTGCGCCAGTGGCCCAATCCCACCAATGCCGCCGGTCCTTGCTGCTGATGCTTCTCAGGCTGACCGGGATGCCGCCAAGGCTCTAGATGATGCTGCAGTTGATGCTTATGATCAGCAGGTATCCGCTTATTCTGATGCTCTTTTTGTGTACCGTGATGATCTGACTACATTGCCTTTGTTAAGGCTCGCCTTCGCGACCAGTTCGTCATGACTGATCTTGGTCCGCTGCGCTATTTTCTTGGTATTGAGATCTCCTCGACCTCTGATGGCTTCTACATCTCCCAAGAAAAATACATTCAGGATCTTCTTGCTCGCGCTACTCTCGGTGATGAGCGCACTGTTGTGACTCCCATGGAGCTCAACGTTCAGCTTCGTGCCTCTGATGGTGACCCTCTTCCTAATCCCACTCGCCATCGTCACCTTGTTGGCAGCCTTGTCTATCTTGCTGTTACGCGTCCTGACATCTCCTATCCTGTCCACATTCCGTGTCAGTTTGTCTCAGCTCCCACCTCTGTCCACTATAGTCACCTCCTCCGTGTTCTATGATATCTCTGTGGCACGATCTCTCAGCGCCTTTTCTTTCCCCGCTCCAGCTCTCTTGAGCTCCAGGCCTACTCTGATGCTACCTGGGCTAGTGATCCCTCTGATCGATGCTCGCTGTCTGCTTACTGTGTTTTTCTCGGTGGCTCTCTTATTGCCTGGAAGACAAAGAAACAGACTGCAGTTTCTCGCTCGAGTACAGAGGCTGAGTTGCGAGCCATGGCTATGTTGACGGCTGAGGTGATCTGGTTACGGTGGTTACTTGAGGATTTTGGTGTATCTGTTACTACCTCGACTCCCTTACTGTCAGACAGTACCGGTGCTATCAGTATTGCGCGTGACCCGGTGAAGCATGAGCTCACCAAGCACATCGGTGTGGATGCCCACTTTGTGCGTGCTGCTGTGCAGGATCAGACTCTCGCTCTTCACTATGTGCCCTCTGAGTTACAGTTGGTTGACTTCTTCACGAAGGCACAGACTCGAGCGCAACATGGCTTTTTCCTCTCCAAACTCAGTGTTATATCCCCATTGTATAAAGAGTTTCCTGCACTTTACCACACATGTATATATAATGACCTTTGGCCCTCAGTAAAGATCAGTTGTTGATTATCCAACAATCATCACTGCATGTCAGGACCTCTTGGAGTTTCTTCCAGCTCATATGATTGAAGCGCAACAGCGGAAGTAGACGAGAACTCCATATCTTGTGCCTGTCCTCTGTTTCTACGAATTGCTCGCACACCCACTCGAGCAAGAAGGTATATACGGCATCTTCAGATGATATCTGTAGGTCAGTGATAGAAAAGATGGCTTCAATCCCAATAAGAGGCATGTCCATCAATTCATGAGGGAATCTGGAATGAGACAAATCATGCCTTGAGTAAACATTTTCATGCAAGATTTTGTGGCATAAGTGTCTACGCCTTTTCTTTTTTGAGAGAAGATGTCTATAGTTTTCACGAAAAAGGAAAAGAAAGTGGCTCCATCAGATGGTGGTCACTCACTTATCTAAAACCTTGTATTTGTTGGCGAGGAATTCCTTGGCTGCATCTGTCAGATGTTGAATTTCAGCAGCCACTGAAGTGGAGCATGGGTAATCTAGGTAGAGCAGTGCAATCTCTCTGGTCATAGGCAAGTTTGTGAGCAATTGACTGCAACGCCTCATGCAAGCAAGAACCTCAAATTTATCGGCGGCATCAAGATGTCGAGCAGAAGATTGGGTTCAGTCGCTGTCAACTTTCCAGTGTACATAAATCTCAAAAGCTCCATCATGACAGTTTCCTCTGTTCCTAATAGAATAAAACAAGGAGGCATAAGGATTTATGATAACAGTTCGATAAAAAACTAAATGGCAGATTCTTTGTGCGTAAAGTACTACAGTACACCTTCGGTACTAGGAAAGCTATCCATACAGCAGACAAAGAGTAAACAAAATAACTATTTGGTACTTAAAGGCGACGATGAAAAGAGACTAAACCATTTGATTAAAAAAAACTAAGGGGTGACAGAGACTCGGGGACATAATCCCTAGAATACCACAAATAATCATGTTTTATATTAAAAAGTGTAGTGCGTGCAGATTACATAATAATAACAATATCACAACAGAAAAGAGAAAACCAGGATAAGTTATAAAGGAAGAATGTTATCTCTGATCAGACTCTTTCATACCATTTGAGAAAAGCTACGGTGAATGAAGCATATTAGCAAATATGAACTGACCATAGAAGAAAATGAATCTCAGAACATTATGTGAATCACCTTGAGAAAGAATGGACTATTTGCAGCGAGAACCACCGAACTGATGTAAATGGTCTTTACTCGTAAGACTGGCACGGCCACCATGCATGGTCCAGGAAGAGTCAATACTCTGTCCATCTATCCATCACATATATTATAAAGATCAGAGAGAAATAAAGGACAAACGGGAAAACGAAGTAAAAGGCATAAAACACAACCACCAGACAGATTCTGCTTTTAAGATACTTGGAACACTCTGTGCTTCTATGTGCACATATTTGTTTATTCAACATTCAGAAATATGGTAAAATGATTAAGAAAATATCATGAACCTTCAAATTCATTCAGCTGCACCAAGCAATCTAAGCATGCTTGCTGCTTAGTAAGTAAAGTGATAGTAAATGTTATCCCAAGGATCCTGTTTGAATCTCGTATAATTGTGTCCAAGTATGAAAGAACAGACAGTATTTTATACCGTACAAGCATCTAGTGGCAGAACCAAGTTCAAGTAACAAAACGGGGACATGGGGTTAACAAAAGTCATAGTTCGAAGGCAGGTTGTCTGCAATGCGAGCGGAGTGACGTGCCTCGACATTGCACATCCTCGTCTAGATCTTCGCCCGACGCTCCGGGTCAGCATCTTGTAGTAGGTCACCTTGGTGCGGACCATGGCGGTCAGCAGACGACAAGGTCGGAGCAGAGTGGTGCTCGGACGGGGTCGTGGTAGCGGCACAAATGGGAGGGAGAGGAGGGGAATGGGGATGGGCTAAGGTTAGAATCATCATCTGGCTTAAATAATCGGTTTTGGCCCTTCGGGCTGAGGGCCGGAGCGGTGCCATGAATGCATTCTCACTGAACCAGAGGAGCCGTCTGGTGGACCGATGGGTTTTGGTGAGGCCTCCTGTCAGTCCGACGTGGCGGACGTGCCCGATCCTCCCAATATCCGCCCCATGTATTGGTTGTTTTTTTTTCTTTCGAAAAGGGGTATCCCCAGCATGTATTGGTTGGGTTTGGGGGCTGCCAGACAATCCGGTTGTTTGGGCTGGGTATGGGGTGCCTAGCTGGGCAGCAATTTTGTGACCGAGACATCCACCCGGACGTATAGGGATTTTTGACGGGTCTGATTGTAGATGCCACTGCTACAGGTGTGGATAGCGTTGTCGGCCAAAAGTGTATATTACTGACGCGCAAGTCGCCGGTCTGTGCCTCCGAGTCAGTGATGACATTGTCCGTCTGTGGTATGCTTCTTCACTGATGGGTCGGCCGGCAATGCAACTTATCAGACAGCGTGAACCAAAGACTTATCACTGACTGGTCGGTAAGTCTAGTTGCAAGCTATAAGCTGCACTGCTAGCAGTCTAGGATTACTACTAGCAGCACAGCAACGCAAAACACAAACATCTCTTGAATACTCCATTTCATATAAACATATACAAATATTTTACATTGAGTTTCATGGGATACACATCCATTATAGTTGGATAGTCTCACATAAAAAAGTGGGACCTAGTACCTTGTGTTGCTTTAGTAGCTTATATGGGTTGTCTTCATGGACGTGGATTTTATGCCGAAATCTCACACGTCCTCATGCACATCGTGATTCCTACTTTTATAGCCCACTGCACAATAGGGGGCGTCTAATTCGCAGCCAGCGTAAATACGCAACGTTACCTCGCACTCGTGGGCAGGTCTCATTTAATTTCATATGAATATTGGCTCGTGTGGTAGCGACATCCCTACCACGACTATTGAAGGAATCAAAGCATGTTGTGTTTCACAGTCAGATATCTATTGAATGCAAGACTTGATATTTTTGTAGAGTGCGGCAGAAATCGAAAAACATCACTGGCATGAAATTTCTGTCACACTATACAAAACACTCTTCTAAAAGAAAAGTGATTTGTACGGTACACAGAAAAATCACAACAGTGACGAGGTGAATAATGTCTCTGTATGCAAAAAGGAGCAAATTACATTATGACATAGCAATTGACAAACCAATGAAAACATTTTTCTTCTTTTTAACTCACACCACAATGACATTATGGCATAGCAATTGACAAACCAATGGAAACATCCTTTTTTTTACTCACGCCACAATGACATTATGACATAGCAATTGAAGACCCAATGAAAACATTCTTGTTCTTTATGCAAGTATTGTTATTTGTATGCAAAGTTGAAAACAGATTTTTATTTCTAAATTGCTTGAATGATGACATAGGTAGGAATAAATTTTAGCTTTGTCATCTCATATTTCTCACAAAGCAAGTAGTCATTGCAGCGGTTTGGTAAGAAGTGTGTTCTTGGGCCACATAAGGACGTATGATCCATATCACCAGGAGTATATTCTACTCTAGATTAATTGGAATCTCTCTACAAAGTAGGAAAATCTCACTCTACAGTCACGAAAAGATCAGGAAAACATGATGACATAAGACACTACTCCCACCTGATTCTAAAATAAGGTGTAGTTTAACTGTCCAATGTCATGTTGACTGTTTAGTCAATGGTTACAAAATCATAATCATGTGAAAGTACTTTTGAGTACTATAATCTAACAGTGTTTATTCTGTGACTGTGTAACATAAATGACATTACTTGACTAATCGGCAATCAACATACGTCTTCTTTTTAGAGTTGGAGTGAGTACATATTGATTTTGTGATAAAATTCAATTGCAAATCCGAACACAGCTATAGAAAAGAAAATTCTAGTTGTGAATTAAAATTATGATGTGAATCCGGCCCATTACTACAATAAGCATTGGATTTCTCAAACTTTGCTTTTAAATAAGAAGTTATAAGAGCCTCCACCAACTCCTTACATTGTTCTGGCGCCAAAGAGTTTCACAGAAAATGATGAAATTAGACCGCATGAAGAAGCATGTTCAGCCAAACAACAAAGCCACATTTGAACTGAAATCACAATGAAGCAACCGACATTGCACACACAACCTAAATTTGCCGAGTGGGTTACTGTGATATCATATTTTTTTGGAAAAGGGGTGATTCCCCGGCCTCTGCATCAGAAAGATGCATACGGCCCTCTTATTAACCAAAAAAAGTAGTGTCAACATGGTTCCAAAGGTCTCCAAATAATAATAAAGCACAGACAGCTCACACAGAGCCAAAAAGGAGCTAGAAACACTAACTAGCCGAGAAAAGACGCCACAACCGGCTGGCTAAAAAATAGATAGGAAATCTAAGTGCCTATCCTATTACATGACCGCCATCCAAACCGGTTGAAAATATCCCGAGCTACCATCTCCCATCGAAAAGACCCATACATATGTAATTCCTGCCAGCCCGTCACCGTCAAATAAACTCTCAGATGCAACACGCCATCGATGAAGAGGTTGTTGTCAGCAATGAACATCGACCATGGAGTGTCAAAAAGATCAGAGCATCCCGTCATCCCATTACTGGTGAACGTATTCTCATCCCTGAAAGTGCTCTCAAATTCTCCTGATGATCTAGTCCTTGCAGCAAAACTATAATCTACTGTCAGATATTTTGAGCCCTTCAGATTCTTAGTGACTACTATCCAGAGGCCAAAGCTGTACAACTTGCTCTGCTCATCCATTGCACATGTTGCCATGAGATATAAGTCCCACCCTTCGAGCTGGAATGGATGTGAGAATATATCTCCGTAGGGGAAGAGTCGGGAGCACTCCTTGAATGAACAATAGACAATTTCACAGGTTTGAAACCGTAACCTCGCTCCACGAATTGCCAGCAGGCGCTTACTTCTGCTGCAAGATCACCCTCCATCTGTGTTGGGTAGGCTTTGCGCAGAAGTGCCTCGGTAATACGCTCAGTTACTTGCTCATGGTCTATATCATCATCGGTGCGTGCTAGCTAGGATATCCTGAAGTGCCACACGTGTCATATGATTGAAGCGTACCAGCGGAAGTAAACGACAAGTCAAGATCTCGCGTCTTTCATCCAATGCTGGGTATCGCGCACGGGCCCATGTGAGCATAAAGGTATATATGTTACCTTCAGTTAGTACTTGTAGGCCTGTGCTAGAAAATATGGCTTCAATCGCAACAAGAGGGAAATCCATCAGTTCAAGCTCGAACCTGAAAAGAGACAAACCATGCCATGAGTGCACACTAAACACATGATTTGGGGAGGGACATCAATGCTGGACCTCAGTTTTCTTAGAAAAGGAAATAAAACATGGCTCCATCAGATGGAGATGACTAACTTCTCAAAATCCTTGTATTTGTTGGCAAGGAATTTCTTGGCTATACACATCACACGCTGGACCTCACTGGCTAATGAAGCCGAGCAAGGATGATCCATGTAGAGCAATGCAGATTCTGTGGTCGTCATAGGCAAGCTTGTGAGCAACCGACTACAATGCCTCATGCATGAAAGAACCCCAAACTTATCCGCAACCATCAAGATGTCGAGCAGGAGAGTGGGCTCAGTTGTCGTCAACTTCCCGCCGTACATATATCTTAAAAGCTCCATAAGGGCATTTTCCTCTGTTCCAAGTAGAATGAAAACAAAAATGCATAAAGACGCGGAAAGAACGAATAATAGAGAAATAAAAGAAAACAACCTTGTGACTTGTGTACCCTAAATGATTATTTAAGTTGAATGTTGACTTTCAATATTTAGAAAAGATCCATGGGAGACTAACCTTCTCTTTATCACTGAAAATGCAAAAGTGGCAATAACCATGAAACATAAACATTCGTTTACCCTAAATATTCATTTTATCATTGAAAATACAAAATTGGCAGAAACTATGAAACATAATCTTCAGTTCACTATAAATATCCATGTTATTCTGATTCTAGATAGAAAATAGTACTAACACAGTAACAAATTATAATAAATTATATAGGAGGAAGAATGTTGCACTTTGGCAATCGCATTACCTGAATCAGTGATCCTAATTGTCGAATGCGTCTGTGCAGATTCCTTCATGCCATTTGAGAAAAGCTAAGAAGCATGAAGCTTATTAGAAACTTCAACTGGCTAGAACAAATCAACAAATGCAGTTCACAAAGGTCATCAGAGTTACCTTCAGAAAGAAATAACTTCTTGAAGCAAGAATCACTGAATTGATATAAAAGGTTTTTTCTTGTAAAACTGGTTGATCCACCATCATGGAGGAAGAGTCAATGATCTGTCCTTTATAACCTGCAAAATAACAAAGATAAAAGAGATTAATAAAGAACAAACTGGGAGAATTTTTTTTTTAGAAAAGGAGGATGTATCCCCGGCCTCTGCATCTGGACGATGCATGCAGTCATAGTATTAATTATTTCCAAAGACCTTACAAGGTAATACATCAAAGAACTGGGAGAAGTAAAACTCTATGTGTGAACAACATAATAACATGGTCTTCCTATATACTCCCTCCGTCCAGAAATACTTGTCGAAGAAATTGGTAAAAATGAATGTATCTAGAACTAAAATGCGTCTAGATACATCCATTTCTCCTACAAGTATTTCCGGACGGAGGGAGTATATATTATCTGACATGTGCCTCAATGCAAACTCTCTCAAAACAAGCTTAGTTCGACGTCTCTAAATTCTTCCACAAATAAACAATTGTGAAAAATCTAACTAAGCAATGCCTTTTTCCAAAGGCTTTGTGACAAACTTGACCAAGAATTTTAACAAGAAGATTAAATGTCTGAAACTTCCAAAGGACAATAAGTAGTAGAACCGTCATATGTTGGTTAATCTCAATTACCATGCGTTAGTTTTTGGTGGTGGGCAATCCCCTGAACACCACGTACAGTCTGCTACTCTGTTAGTAGCAGCTACATCAGGCACTGCGCGCACCTTTCTCCTCGTGGTGGTGCTCCTGGTCGGCAATGGATCCTCCGCCGGACTCCGAAGCGTCGTCGTCGTTGGCGACGATCTCTAACCGCAGCTCCCTGTCGGAGAAGTGTGCCGAATTGAACGCGAACTCGAAACTGGGCACCACGCCGCCGCGCGAGAAGTCCAGCCCCAACTCTGCTAGTCTGCTGCCACTGCCGCCGCCATCGCTGACTCTTCGTCGGCGTCCATTCCCTCCGCCACGTACGGCTGGGAGAGGGAGGTGGAGCCGTGGAGGAAGCACCGAGCGCGGGACGGTAGCCGGTCGTAACCTAGCTGCCGATGCTTCTTTCTTCGAGAAGACGAGGTCGGCGGTATCTAATTAGAGTAGTTTTACTTTTGGGAGCCTCTCTCAATTTGATTCAAAGCCTGACTGTAACAATGCTACTGTACTATATATTGTTATTAATGAATATATATATATACTAGCAAGAGGGCCTGTGCGTTGCAACGGGAGGAAAAATGTCACACGTTCTTATAGTCTATAAATGATGGTTTAGAGTTTGAGAATATGTAGTTGCGGCTGAAACAAAGTTGTTCTTAGATTTGTTCATGACATGCGTCTAATGGGGTGTTGTTATGGATAAAAGAAAACGATAAAAACAAACATTATACATTTGCACACTACGGAGACATAAATGCATCGTGGGCGGTTAAGCGTAACCAACTTAGGGCATATTGAACATCATTCCTTCCAGCTGTTGGCTTCGCTCCACGACCTCAAGCTTATCCTCCCGCCGCCGTGCCGAGCTCGTTCTTGTTTCCCTCTGACGTGAAACATCGCTATGAAATTCTTCATGCATCCTCTATCATGTTATTTTTTTATGTGCAAATATTTTTCTTGCAACTCTTGAAAAAAATCAACATGCATATTAATTAAAGACGTGAAGATTTAAAAAAAATACATAAACAACATTTTTTAGTGTCAAACTACATATACATCCCTCTTTATTGGGTCTCTCTCTTCATATTTCTTCTATAGCGCACATCCGACATTTCTTGCCATTCTTTTATAGCGTACCAACATCCCATCTTTAGGCCTCTTTTTTATTTCTTGCCCTGCATGTCCTTATTTATTTACATCCCATATTTGTCGGATCTCCTTCCTTGCCCCGCTTCCTCTCTTTTATTTCTTTTATATAGCACAACACATTCCATCTTTTATTCGGGCAACACAATCAACCATTATTCCCGCATTAATTGGATATCCTTGCCACAAGGTCCCCCTCTTTATTCCTATTATAGCTCAACACATTCCATCCTTATTCAGACATCTCTTTTATTTCTTGCCAAGCTTGTTCCTTGTGTACTTGCGGACATATATAAATTGATGTAATTTCATGTAAAGCAGCGATGTGGTACTATTGATTAATACTAGCTAAATACTTCCTTTTGATAGAACTGAATCATAGGCGAGCTGGTACCTTACTTACCTGCGAAAACTGGGGGCGCGGGTTCGATACTCCTGCACCACATTTGATCACGAATTAGTACCACCTCGAATAAGTTTTAAAATTCAAAGTGAAAGCGTAAAATCACAGGAAAAAAGCGCATTGTGACGGTGAACCCACGGAGTCAATCCGTGCTTTATTATTAGGGATATATATATATATATATATATATATATATATATATATATATATATATATATATATATATATATAAGGTTGTTTTTTCTCTTCAATCAAAGACAAAAAGTGCCAAGCAAATTGACAAGGTTGTTTTTTAAGTTGAAGTTGTTTATTTTCTAAACAAGCATATCTAGTGTTTTATGGCTTGTGGAGAAGATATATTTTCTAAGCATGTCTATATATTTAGCAGGGAGCGCACAGCGGCGGTTCAGATTTTTTTTTTTTTTTGAAAAAGTGAACATTATTTGGAAAACATGAACATTTTTCAGTTTAGTGAACATGTTTTTAAAACAGCTACATCTTTTGAAAACACGAACAGTTTTTTTTTTTGAAAACTGCGAATAAATATTGAATTTGCGAACATATTTTTCATTTTAAAAAAAATTCTTGAAAATCATGAACGATTTCCAAATTTTGAAAAAAGAACGAAATATTTTTTTAACTCTGAACAATTTTTTAACATTTTTCGAAATTTGGGAAATTATGAAAGAAAAAAGGGCAAGAAAAAGAAAAAATGGAAATAAAAAGTTAAGAAAATGATTAAAAAATAAAAAAACAGAAAATACAAGGAAGAAAAATCCCAGTTCAGGATTCCCAAAACTAGAACCAGCCTACAAATCTTCAAAACATCATATGGGCCGGCCCAGCTCGGTCGCTCCGTGCATTTGAACAGCATTGTGACGCATCGAGCGTCATATAGGGCCTATTTAGCACCTACCACTCGTAAGGCCCCATCTTGTGTGAGAAAATATGCTAATTTGTGTTTTAAAAAGGGACAAAATATTAATGAGTAGAATACCAATATTTTATTCATTGAATTTGTAATTTTTCTACAAACTTAAGGTCTATATGTTTGAAAAACAATTTTTTGAGCGGGTGCATGTGTGCTCTAGAGTTTAGACTAGCATTTACCGCTTCCGCTAGCAAGCACGACAAGAATTATCGGACAGAGGGAGTACTTTGTACAACAGAACGATAACAGCGAGACCGGGTCCAGCAGCCAGCGAGGAGAGCGCCGCCAGGTGCTCCAGCGCAGGTTCAGGCTCCAGCAACGGGTGGAGCCGGGACCAATCAAAACTTTCTACTTTCCACGTGCAGAAGCCGATGAAAATGAAGTCGGCCATTGTTCAGATTACTGTGTGCTTAATGAATGAATGGTAAGAGCATCTCTAGTAGACCCCGCATAAGTGGTCAAACCCGCAAAATTTGCGTTTTACAGTTTTGATCGAAAAAAAGTGTCTAGAGCAGAAACCGTAAAAGTAGTCCAACCCGTAAATTTTTAACGGTCACCGCAAATGCACACCCGAAACCTTTATCTTTGGAGGTTGGAATGTCGAATATAGGGGGCCCCGTATACCGGTCAAACCTTGTCGGAGCAAACACGCCGCCGCGGAGTTTGCCGGAATCCGCCCTAAACTCGCCGGAATTCATCACCGCACATCGGAAAAGGCCGCTAGACGCCGCAATCGATCGCCGCCGGTTCAAATTGGACGAGCTCGACATCGTCGTGGCCTCCCATGACCTCAGCCTGGCCGCCGGAATCCTTCCAACACGGCAGGCAAAGGGGCACGGCTCGCCTAGCAATAGAGCAAGGCGCGGACGACGGAGGCGACGGGGCGTGGCCGGCAAGGCTGGGTGTGGACGACGGGGCGTGGCCGGCGAGGCTGGGCGCGACCGACGCGATGATGGGGCGCGACCGGCAGGGACGGGGCGCGACCGATGGGCGATGGGGCGCGGCCGACGGGCGATGGGGCGCGGCTGGCGTGGCCGGCTGGAGGAAGGGGCGGCAACGGCCGGACCGGAGGAAGGAGCTCTTTATTTCAGTTTTACAGTTTGTTTTATAGTATCTGTTCGGCCGCGCTAGTTTTCAACCCGCAAACATGATCTTCGTGAAACTGCAAAAGCATTTTGCAGGTCAAGTTTTTGCGGGGTCTGCTAGAGTTGCTCTAATCGACCACTTCCAAATAGTTGCTTCTCTCAGGCACAACTTCATTCACCAGGACATACTGCAACATCAGTGCACAATCCCAGGAAGTTTCTCTCGCCTATACATTGATGCGTCGCATGCTGGGCTTCCATGGACAATCGGCTTCATCGTCAAAACCGAGCTGGCGATGGCGAATCTAATGCAGAACAAACAAACAAAAAAGGGTGAACAATCACGCATGTAGAGAAGAAGCTTATGGTGGATCTAAAACAAAAAAAGAGGGTCAGATCAGGAAAAAAATAGCATGCTACAGCAAATATTAGCATGCTATATCGTGCTATAGCGTGCTATTAGTGAGACATTGTACATAAATTTATTTAGCAAGACAATTTTCAGGATGCTATAGCATGCTATTAGCGGTGATATAGCATGCTACTCCCTCCGTCCCAAAATTCTTGTCTTAGATTTGTCGAGAAGACAAGAAATTTGAGACAGAGGGAGTATTTTTTTTCCAGTGGATCAAATATGCCTACGTATCGCCACAATTTTCAACTTTCTCATTGCAAGCGAGAGCCTCCTTACATCATTCAGGCAAGCCTAGTTTTTCAGCACAGACACAAAAATAACAAAATGTGACCGCATTGAACCACGCTGCCAACATGCCACCCCAGCTGGAATCACATGAACCGATCAACCTAACTTTGCTTAGTGAGATGTCGTCAAGATTGTAAACCCATCTGCCCAACGGCCAACCTCAAATCAGCTCTCAGATGCAGCACCCCGTTGATGAAGAGGTTGTCGTCAGATATGAACGTCGACCATGGAACGCCAAAAAGATCCACGGATCCATGTACCCAATCTGACAAACTGAAGATAACCTTAACCTCCAAGTTGCTTACGAATTTTCCTGACAATCTAGTCCTTGCAGCAAACTCAATATCGATGGTCAAATCTGATGAACCCTTCATATTCTTCCATTCTACTAAGCAGAGGCCAAAAGTGCACAAATTACTCTGCTCATCCATTTCACAGAATGCGACAAGATAAAAGTCCCGCCCTCCAAGCTGGAACGGGTGCGAGCATATATGTTCAGACCGGAAGAGTCGAGAGCACTCCTCACGCGTTAGATCCAAGTAAACTGTAACCTGTGGGCAGGGTCGATCAAAAGCAACCAATTTCACAGGTTTGTACTTGTAAGCACGCTCAGCAAATTGCCAACCGGTTTGTGTACTAAGAGCATTTTCCATCTGTCTTGGGTAAGCTTTGTGTAGAAGCACCTCGGTAATACGCTTAGTTACTTGCTCATGGTCTATATCATTATCAGTGCATGCTAGGATCTTCTCAAGTGTCGTACATGTCATATGACTGAAGCGAACTAGCGGCAGCAAACGAGAACTCAAGATCCCACGTCTTTCCTCTGAATCTAGGTATCTTGCACGGACCCACTCAAGCATGAAGTAATATAAGTCATCTTCACAGCTCACATGCATGTCAGTACTTGAAAAGATAGCTTCCATCCCAGCAAGAGAAATATTCACCAGTTCACGTCTGAACCTGAAATGAGACAAACCATATCATAAGTACACTAAATACATGATTTTGTGACATCAATTTCTACAGTTTTCTCAAAAAAGGAAACGAAACATGGCTCCATTAAATGGGGATCACTAACTTATCAAAATCCTTGTACTTGTCGGCAAGGAATTCCTTTGCAACGCTTATAACATGTTGGACCTCAGCGGCCAATGAAGTCGAGCAAGGATGGTCTATGCAGAGCAGTGCAGATTCTGTTGTCATAGGCAAGTTTGTGAGCAGCTGACTACAACGCCTCATGCAAGAAATAACCTCAAACTTGTCCGCAACCATCAAGATGTCGAGCAGAAGAGTGGGCTCAGCTGTTGTCAATTTTCCACTGTACATATAGCTTAAAACCTCCATAAGGGCAATTTGCTCTGTTCCCAAGTAGAATGAAAACAGAAAAATCATAAGACAACAGTTTGATAAAGAAGTAACCAAAAAAAAAGAACAACCCTTTTGTACCTTAAATAATTGTTTAAGTTGACTATTGACTTACAATATTCAAAAGGCTCCATGGGAGGTTAACCTTTTTCCAATCATGGAAAATTTATATCTATACTAGTACTATATAGAATTTACGAGTTGGCAGAATCCAAACGATCTCAACCACTCAATACAACTATATCGGATGGCTCATAATTTACTTTTAACCTTGCAAATTACCTCATAATTGCATATCAAAAAGAGACTTAAAGCGAGCGTTAATCCCCTACTTAAGAGAATTAGCTAATCCATAAATTGCCCACATCGATGACTACAAGAGATGACATACATCAGGAATATTTAGACAGTGCATGGTACATGCAATATATACCATAAATAATCATGTTTTAATTTTAAAAAATAGTAACACAACCACAATAGCAAACTAGAATAAAACATGAGAAAGAATGTTACACTTAAGCTATCACATTACCTGAATTGGCAATCCTAATTCTTGGACGCATCTGATCAGATTCTTTCATGCCATTTGAGAAGAGCTAAGAAATATGAAGCTTATTAGGAACTTGAAATGACTGTACAACAAATGCATTTCCCATGGGTATAAGAAATACCTTTAGAAAGAAAGGACTTCTTGCAGCAAGAATCGCTGAATTGATATGAAGGGCCTTTACTGTTAAAATTTGTGTACCTGACATGGCTGAGGAAGAGTAAATACTCTGTCCATTATCAGGTGCAAAATACCAAGACAAGTGGTATACAAGACAACTAGGAAAAGTAAAAGGTACATGATTAAAGCCATTAAACATATTATCTTCTGTTAAAATACTTAGAACAATTTGTTCAATGGTACATATTCATTTAATCAATCTACAGATCTATGTAAATGGTTAAAATAAGGTCACCAAAACTGAATGGTCATTTAGCTGCAGCCAGTAATCTAACCATGCTTGTAGCTCAGTGAGCAAAGTGATCATAGATGTTATCTCAAGGATCCTACCAGAATTTGTCAATGGCTTTTAAAAAGGTTCACGACAAACTTGACCAAGAATTGTAAAATGAAGACTAGTGCTGGACTAACCGTGGTTTACTAATCGTGATCATAGATTTATTAAAACCTACAATCAAGGTTTACGAATCGACGAGTCGTTCCAGGGTTGAGGCTTATAGACTAATCGTGACTAGTCTAGACTAGTGCTGGACTAGTCGACGTGGTACTGTAGCACTCAACTTACAGTGCTCAACTACTAATACCTAGTAGTAGTCATTGTTTTAAGGCCTAACCCCGCCTTATCCTTGAGGCAGACATAGAAGGAACAGAACAGTCAAACAGTTTAGCACGTAGAGTATATTTCAAGGAAAAATAAGGAAGACTTAGAGATTGGGCAACTACGTACCTATGCACTTCCTTGTGGCCCAAAAGCCCATCTACTAGCTATATACTCCCCCCGTGACCTTATTCCACTATCGTCACTCCCTTCTCCCTCACCACAGCTGCCACATGCCTTCTGCTGATCTGCTCTCTTTCCTCGTAACGGCACACAACCCTAAAACTCCTCCCTGCTCATCATGACCCTAGGCTTCTCTGATTCTCCCTCACTGCAACATCCCTCCTTCAACGGCAGAGTAGATCCGGCAAAGGAAGGAACAGAACCAGCAGACGCAGAGCGGAGCAATGCTCCTTGCCACCGCTGCCGGCAGCAACGGGTCAGCAGGTGCTGGCAGCAGCCTCGTCTTAGGTGCGGCTCGTTCTAGAGCGAGCCTGAAAACCTAGCTCTCCAATTTTGCCCTCCCATGGCTGCGAGCTGGCTCACTTATCCCCTTCCAAATTTGAGTCGAGCGACTCATAGAGCACGACTAGTCCAGACTAGTCTACGACTAGTCGCTCGACAACTCGACTCGGCTTACATGAGAATCCTAGTCGGCATTCACATTGCGACTCATAGACTAGTCCCTCCACTAGTCAAGACTAGCCCTTCGACTCGTAATCAGTGCCTACAATTTCATAAAGGACAACAAGTAGTAGAACTTTAGGTGTCAACTGTAATAGCATGCTTCCAAATTTTCTGACTCACATGGTTGTGTGTCTCCATTGTCCAGTGGGTAGTCTCAGTTGCAATGGATCGATTTTATTCTACTTTTGCAGGGTCAAGGGGATTGCTATTTGTTGCCTCATAGTCTGATGTATGAATACATGGTATGCCACTTGTTAAATTTGATAATGATTTAGCCCAGCACAGATTTCATTTGGTCTTACGTTTCCACGATAAGATCTCCGGTGCAAAACTTATAATAGCATTCTATTGTTTTGACCGTTGCCACAATCACTAATCCAGTAATCCCTAATAAAAAGATCAGCCATGTGACTGCCAAATTTATCTCTATGCAACAGGTTGTACTACATAAACAAAAGTGGTTCTCAAGCAGGCTAATACTTACGAAGCCTTTTATCCCAAACAAGTTGGGGTAGGCTAGATATGAAACCCTTTCACGAGGACTTCCCAGGAGGTCACCCATCCTAGTACTACTCTCGTCCAAATGGATTTCATACCCAAAAGACTGGCTAGTTTTTACGTTGGCTCGCCAAGCCTATCACAACCCTTAGATATGAAACCCTTTCATGAGGACTTCCCAGGAGGTCACCCATCCTAGTACTACTCTCGCTCAAATGAGTTTCATACCTATGGGACTGGCTAGTTTTTACGTTGGCTCGCGAAGCCTATCACAACCCTCCTCCTTTACCCGGGCTTGGGACCGGCTATGCCTAGAAGACATAGGCGGAGTTTCAAGCAGGCTAATAATGACCTTAAATGTTTTAACACACACAAAACAGACCTGTAGAGGCGAAAAATGCAGACTAATTAATATTGCCCTTGCATGCTTATATGTTGAATAGGGAACATGGTTGTGGGGAATCAGAGAGTTCTTAAGTTTTATGGAGCTCTTCCTAAATATAATACAACAACAACAAAGCCTTTAGTCCCAAACAAGTTGGGGTAGGCTAGAGGTGAAACCCATAAGATCTTTGGGTTTCATCTCCATAAGAGCGCTGAGTTTTTATGTTGGCTCGACAAGCCTATCACAATCCTCCTTCTTTACCCAGGCTTGGGACCGGCTATGTTGAGACAACATAGGCGGAGTTCTTCCTAAATATAATCACCTTTCTCATATACATATTCAACAACACATTTGATAATAATATGTTGTTCCTTTTTTTTCCGCTACATTCGGAAACATAATAATTGGCAGATTTGGCATGCGGACAATGTATAATCTCCGGTTCAAAAAACAACGTTGATCTGGTAACCACATTTCTCTACAAAATTGAGTTCGAATTAAGCGAGCACAGCTTTCAGTGTCAGATAACTCTTACATCTGCACAACATCAGCTCACGCACAATCCTTCAATTGAGTTTGACCTTGTGGATTCCTTCAATTGCTTCCACGTTACACTAAACGATTTAGCTCAAACATTGCATATGAAGCACAGCACTGAATCAAATTAATAATGTCTGAATCGCGTCAGAAATGCATAAACATAAATACCCCCAGAGGCGGGGGCTGGGGGGGGGGGGGGGGGGGGGGGGGGGGGGGGGCAAGGGGGCATATTACGCACCTTGCCCCTTAATGTGGCGCACTGAGTCAGGGAGGGGTCCTCCTCCTCCGTCGTCGCCGGCGACGACCTCTACCTGCAGCACCTTGTCGGAGAACTTCTCCGAATTGAAGGCGAACTCGAAGCTGGGCACATCCGCGCCGCGCGAGAACTCCAGATCCATCTCCGCCTCCGCCGCGGCCGCCGTCTCTTCGCCGCCGGCCATGAGCTCCGCCGCGTCAAGAAGAGGAAGGTCGCGTGGGACCGGGGCAGTAAACCCTAGCTCGCGGGGGCTTCTTCGAGAAGGCGAGAGTGAGGTCGAATACAAAACCCGCGAAGCTTTTCCAAAATAAGATAAGAATTGTCAAGAGGACCTTATGATGTGGGTAAATTACAAGCACATATTTCCCAAATTAATTTTGACCAATCAATCTTGTGTGAATTGTACAAAATTCATCACATCGTTTTTCATACAGTACAAAACAATAATATTATGTCTATACCATGTAAATCATATATCGAAATATGTATGTGGCAACCGTGTGGCAGATTGCAAAACTACCACACGGTTCCCAAGCCCTTCGATCGGCATCCCAGGCACGATCCTCTTTTCCCGTTTTCTGATTTTGCATATCCCGATCATGTTCCTCCTGTCTTCCTCCCCCACGCCTAGCCGACGGCGCCTTCCTCCGCTTCCTCCTCCCAGGCTTCAAGCCTGAGCCCGCGGTCGCGTCTAGACCCAATGCCTCATCGTGCCCCAGCCAGATCCGCTCCCTGGCGCCCGCCCCGGCGAGCACCTCTTCATCCTGCCTCCCACGTGACTCCTACCGCTGCACGCCCGCACCTTTTCTCAATCCCTCCGACGCGGCCCACTCCATCGGCCGGCGCCCAGCCATGGGGGCGCCCAACGCAGGTGGCTTCACCGGCCGGAGTCCCCCGGTGAGGTGAAGGGTCGGGGGTTTTTGTCGGGAGCATGGCTCATGCATGTATGCGAGAGACAGGTATGGACCTCGCCAAACCGAACAGAGGCGAGGACAATGCCGGGGCCAGGTGAGCTGTTGCGGCGGTGAGGAGCGAGATGACGGTGTGGGTTGTCATGGAGAGGAAGGGCGGGAGTGGTAGCATCGACACCAATGACCAGGCGGCCATGACCAGGGGACGTTCCAATCTTTGGCGACTTGGTCTTTTTGACCTCTCCTACTTCGCCGTTCCACAAGTTAGACTCCATTCTTCTGCAAATGCATATACTGCTCTTGCCCGAGGTTGCTCTGCTCTACTCAGGTCCTGTGATGGATTTCTCTGAAGTTTAGGTTTCTCCGTCTTTCAAATAGGTGTTTGTTTTTAGAGCATTTGAAAGGGCATGTAGCCCCTAAGTGTGGTTTTGGCAATTAAATGACAATCTCTATGGACTAATGTTTTCAGTGAGATATATTTGAAGGTTTTGTCCATAGATGGTGCCACAAGGATATTGGATGGAATCAAGGATGAAGTCCATATATATGAAGATATATTTTCCCTATGCTTTGGTATTAAATGACAATTCCTATGGAGAATCAAGTGCATTGAATCTTATATGAATATATGTTACATGGTGATGCTTGAAGTGCATTGGGTTGTTTTGTGAAGTCTGCCATCAAAGCATCCGAAGAAGTCCTCATGGTATCCTTCTCTGGATACCCCGTGCACACGGGCTTGTACCGTGTGCACGGGGTCGAGTGTCAACTCTCTGGATACCCCGTGCTCACGGGGCCTAGGTGTTGGCTCTCGAGATCCCATATCCAGTAAGGTTTCAAGTTGGTCTTCGGGTACTTCTATTGAAGCCATCAAGATTGGTTTCAATGCCTAATCTAATTATGTTTATGATGGAGTTCATTGGAGGATCTCAAAGATTGATATATTTGGGCTTCTAAGGATCAAGGCTTGAGAGAGTAATCAAAGAGAAGAATTCAAGTTATGGTTTCAAGACAAGATAATGGTGAGCTCATGTGTTGGGTTTAGGTTGATCAAGTCTTGAAGCAAACAACTAGAGTGAAGAATTCATTGTGCCTCTCAAGATATTATGATGGAGGGCTTTTAAGGATCAAGGGCTTGAGAGAATAATCAAAGAGAAGAATTCAAGTTATGGTTTCAAGACAAGATCATGGTGAGCTCATGTGTTGGGTTTAGGTTGATCAAGTCTTGAAGCAAACAACTAGAGTGAAGAATTCATTGTGCCTCTCAAGATATTATGATGGAGGGCTTTTAAGGATCAAGGGCTTGAGAGAATAATCAAAGAGAAGAATTCACGTTATGGTCTCAAGACAAGATCATGGTGAGCTCATGTGTTGGGTTTTGGTTGATCAAGTCTTGAAGCAAGCAACTAGAGTGACGAATTCATTATGCCTCTCAAGAGATTGTGATGGAGTTTTTAGAAGGGCAAGTGGTGGCCAAGATGATATTCATAGTGGGACTTGATATGGCCATGAAAGAGTCTTTGGTGATATCGTCTTGAAGCAATTAAGGGAAATGAAGAGTTCATTGTGGCTTTCAAGAAACCAAGATGGAGCTTAGAGTAAAGATGGAGCTTGGAGTAAAGATGTTGGTTGACCAAGATGAAGCTCGAAGATTATATCTAGATGGTCAACTCTCAAAGCGCAAACATTGTACCACGTGGGATCAAGTGATATAGTGGTATGGTAAGTAATTGTGAATTGTGCTTTGTTACCTAACCCATGCTACGTGTTTGTTATGTCTATGTGGGTTAGGTGTTTCTCATGGGCTTGCATCAAAAGGAAAGATCTCAAGTAGCCTATGTGTGGATGACATCAAGTGGTGATGGTCATCGGGTTTGAGGAGTCCAAGTGCAAGATGAGAAGCCGGAGGTTATATGCTTTGAATCTTGCGGTCCACATCATGAAAATGCTCATGTGAAGATGGGCTTAAGTTAAGGCTTCCCTCATTGCAATATGAGGAAGCAATTCAAGCATCTTCACCAAGTGGTTGTGGACAAGAAAGGGATTCCAACTTGGGACAAGCATTGGAGTCATCACCAAGCTCAAGTTAAATATGCAAGGCAAAGGTATACCTTAGCTAGGTTTTCCTAGTTTTGTCGGTCTCATGGTGCTTGGAGAGAGACCGGATTATAGGTTTGATAGCCGTACTATCAAGAGGGACTCTTGGGCGAGTAGCTTGATCACGTCGCATGTAGAGAGCTCAAACCTTTGCATTACTTGCATAATCCTTTCTTGTTGATCTTGGGTGGTTCTCTATCTGAGGACCTTGGGCTTTTCCCTAGCTTCAAAACGAGCCCAAGATCATCAAATTCGGAGTTCGTATGCCAAAGTTATGCATGTTTTAGTGGGCTGCTGCAGGCTGTCCTGGGTACCCCGTGGGCACGGGGGTTTTGACCCCCATGGGCATGGGCTCGTATCGTGCGCACGGGACCCCGTGGGCACAGGGTCTAAACCCCCGTGGGCACGGGGTGTCCAGGAACTACCCGTTGAGCCCCAATGGCTAGTTTTGGGTTTTGGCTATTTAAGGGCTCCTTCCTCCCACCGGTTGTGGGGTTGTTCATTCACATTCTAAACATCATTTTGAGCCTCTTACCACCTCTCCCAAACCCCTATCTCCCCTCTAAGTGAAGGAGGATTTGTGGATGGATCTTGGAGTCATTTGTTGATTTCCTCCATTGCACCCCCTCTCTTCAATCTCCCACTTTCTTGAGTTGCATCATGTGAGATTGAGAGAGTGAGTTGAGCATTTGTTGCTTGACCTTGCATTGCATTTGTTGCATTGGTTTGAGCTCCCCGCATTGATTTGTTCGAGTGAGAGCCCATGAGTTTATTACTCTTGGAGGCTTCGCCTCCTAGACGGTTTGGTGATATCATTGAGAAGATTGTGAAGAGGCCTATGTGGCCAAGGTTCCCCCGGAAGCTTCCTTTTGTGGTGTGCTCCGGGGAAGGGTGTTCAAGTGGCCTAGGTGGTCAAGTTCCTCCGGAAGCTTCCGTGGTTGTGGTGTGCTCCGGAGAAGTTTGTAAAGGTGTGGTGGTCGCCTTCAAGACCAACCCCGAGTGAACCGAGGCTCATCCGTTGGGGGTGACTCAAAAGGGAGAATATAGTGAGTCACTTGGTGACGCCCCGGAGCTTCGGCTTCGGCACCGCTCTAACGGAGATTAGCACTCTCACGAGTGTGAACCTCGGGATAAATCTGCGTCTCTGACTCACTTGTGGTTATCTCATACCCACACCCTATACTTTCTGCAATTCATACTTGCTCATATTGAGATATCTTGTAATAGTTGAATTGCTTAGCTGTTCCTTCATTTCCATATCTTGTGATATAGTTTGTGCTTGCTAGTTTTCTTAAGTGCCTATCTTGTTTAGCATAGGTTGTTGGTGCACTTAGTTGAGCCTAGCATATTTAAGATTTGTGCTTGAAAAGTATCCGTTAGTTTAATTCCGCATTAGGATAAAGCCAAATCCGTAAAAGTTTTAAAACTCCTATTCACCCCCCCTCTAGTCGTCATCTAGATCATTTCAATTGGTATTAGAGCTTTGGTATCTCCTTGGTAGGCTTCACCGCCTAGAGAGTAAAGATGTCGACTAGGGGTATAGTGCACAATGACACCTTTTGTTTTAGTGGCACAAACTATCACTTGTGGAAAATTCGCATGCTTTGTCATTTTCAGACCATGGGTCCAAATTTTGTGCGAATTGTTCTTGTAGGGGCTTCTCCGTGGAAGGATGACCATTTTCCAACTAATGAGGAAAATGATGATATGCTTTGTGGGTATGGTGCTAAGAATTCCATAATCCGGTCTATATCCCTCGAAGTGTTTGAGTCAATCATGACCTGTGTGACGGCTCATGATATGTGGACCAAACTTGAAGAAATATATGGTGGGTCCAATCTTGTTGATATTCATCATATGTCGGAGGATTCAATTGAGGAGTTCTCCACATCTTCAAATCATGAAGAACTCCATATTGCTTCTTCATCCATGTGCTTGGACATTTCTACTTCTTCCACCTCACCATCATATGGTATGTCCCAAGGTAATGACATGGTGAGTGGAAATATTATTTGTGATGATGATGTTGTGCTAAACATTGATTATCTTTCATGTATACATGCTAGTGTTGTAGATTCTATGGACTTGAGCATATCTAGCAAAAATGACTTACATTCTTGTGTTGATAGTCCATGCATATCATTTGGAGATTCCTTGAATACCTTTTGTGATGATATGCTTGATACTCCTTATTTCCATGATCTCTATGCTTCTATTTCCTCTAGTTGTTGTTTGACTAACCATGTAGAGGAAACAAGAGAAAATAGTGTACACACCATTATTGAGGAAATTGCTAGAGGAGCAAAGAAGGACATCACCTCGTTGGAGAGGAAATACTATGAGTGTCAAGAGGATGGACACGGACATCCTACTCCTGATGATAAAGAAACTCCCTCTCCAAAAGAATCATCATCACCCTCCGATTTTCACATGTGCCTCATGGCAAGAGGTAATACCGAGGTATCATCTACTCATAGTAATGATAATGATGAGAGTGATGATGAATGTGATAGGGATATGAGTCAAGAAATATATGAAATTGGTAATTCTCTTCGTGGGGTAAATAAGAACACTTATGAGATATTTAAAGATCTTATTACTCATTTTGGAAAGTGTAATGATTTACTTCACGAAGAGCAAGAACAAAATGAAAAACTTGATAGTAACCTTCTTGATGCTCTAGAGACTCTTAGAGACTTAGAATCTTCCAAAGAAGAAACTGAAGTTGCTCATGATCAACTTAAAGAGGATTTTGCGCACCTTGACCTTGGCTACAAGAATGTGAAAGGAGAGCTCACCAAACTCTCTAAGTCTTATGAGGAACTTCAAGCTAGTCATGTGAAGTCTCTAGTCTCTACTAGCTCCTCTCATATTGGCAATAATGCTTGTGCTACTAACTCTACTTCTTGTGAAGCATCTATCTTGAAGGAGAATGTTGATCTAATGGCTCAACTTGTTTTGCTAACTAGCAATTATGGGAAATTAGAAAAAGTCATGAAAAGCTCTCGGGCTCTCATGATGATCTTCTAATCTCCCATGAAAGGCTAAAGTTAGCTCATAAGGCTATTGTGACTAAGGTAACATCTCGTGAGCCTCATGTGGACATGAGCACTATTTCTACTCAAAATGCTTTATTGACATGTGCTAGTACTAGTGATTCATCTAGACATATTATTGCCAATTCTCGTGATGAATTGCTCTCCTTGCATTGTTGCTCTAACAATGAAGCTTATATTTCCTCTAGTACTTTTGCTGATACTAACCTTGTAGAGGAAAACAAAGAGCTCAAGGGCCAAGTCACTATGTTGAAGAAAGACTTGGAAAAGTGTCATGAAGGGAACTCCACTCTCAAAAATATCTCGAGTATTCAAAAATCCCCTCATGACAAGAGTGGACTTGGTTTCACTTCCAACAACAAGAAGTCCAAGAATAAGAAGAATGGACAAGACCAAGTCAAGAATGAGGCCAACATTACATGCTTTAAGTGCAAGAATGTTGGACACCATGTGAGATCTTGTCCATTGAAGAAGAAGGCTTCAAATGTGAAGCAACAAGGGAAGTGGCCTCAAGTTCAATCTCAAGGTCAACCTCATGTTGAAGAAAGGCCACTACCAATGATGAACAAAGATAATGCTCCCCAAGTTGAGGAAATAAAGAAGAAGAGAAGGGGGAGCACATGTTGCTATATTTGTCGTGAGAAGGGACACATATCCTCATCTTGTCCCAACGGTAACATCCCTAAGCCTCCTCTAGTCAATGATCATTATTCGCTTAGGAAGGATGTTGTTGGCAATTTGTTTGCCAAGTTTGTTGGTGCCCAAAGTGGTTTGGAAATGGAAAAGACCATTTGGGTTGCCAAGCCTATTGTGACTAAGTTCTTAGGACCCAACTTGGTTGGGGACCATCAAGCTCAAACTTGATCAATAGGTGTGTGGAGGACATTGGAGATTTGGCTAGTTCATGACGAAAAGGATATCCACCATTTATTTGTTCGAGCCAAGTCATGTGGATTATCTTCATATTATCTATCCAATGTTGCTCCTTGCGGTAACTTGTATTTTCTTATTGCTTACATTGAAAGTTACTCGCCCCTTGCATGCTTAGGTTTTGTATCTAGCATGTGCATTTATATGTTGTGCTTCCTAGTATGCTTGATTTGTGTTATCTAGCATGTGTAGGTTGCATTGCACATCATATAGTGCTGCTTGTTGTCTTGAGCCTTATTTGTATGTTGTTTGGCTCTTGCGAGATATTAGTGGATCATCACATTATGGGGGAGTGTTATGTTTTGTGTGCATCACAAACCCAAAATGTGAATATGAGAAATACTACATAGTATTGATACTCAATATTATCTAGTCACTATGTGGTATGTCAAGCTCATTTGAAATTCAAATTCTCAGAGTATCAATTAATTATCTCTTGTAGGTGGTTATTTGCCTCTGTTGTGTGCTTGTCGTGGTATCCAGAATTTTGCATCAGAAAAGTTCTGGATACCCCGTGCGCACGGGGTCTTTTGACCCCCATGCGCACAGGGTGTTGCGTAATGATACGTCTCCGTCGTATCTACTTTTCCAAACACTTTTGCCCTTGTTTTGGACTCTAACTTGTATGATTTGAATGGAACTAACCCGGACTGACGTTGTTTTCAGCAGAATTGCCATGGTGTTGTTTAATGTGCAGAAAACAAATATTCTCGGAATGACCTGAAACTCCACGGAACATCTTAGAAAAAATAATAATAAATCCTCGCCAAAGATGAAGACCAGGGGGCCCACACCCTTCTCACGAGGGTGCCCCCCCCCCTAGGGCGCGCCCCTACCTCATGGGCCCCCTGGATGCCCTCCGACGCCAACTCCAACTCTATATATTTGCTTTCGGAGAGAAAAAAATCAAAGAGGAGAAATCATCGTGTTTTACGATATGGAGCCGCTGCCAAGCCCTAAAACCTCTCGTGAGGGCTGATCTGGAGTCCGTTCGGGGCTCCGGAGAGGGGGATTCATCGCTGTCGTCATCATCAACCATCCTCCATCACCAATTTCATGATGCTCACCGCCGTGCGTGAGTAATTCCATCGTAGACTTGCTAGACGGTGATGGGTTGGATGAGATTTATCATGTAATCGAGTTAGTTTTGTTAGGGTTTGATCCCTAGTATCCATTATGTTCTGAGATTGATGTTGCTATGACTTTGCTATGCTTAATGCTTGTCACTAGGGCCCGAGTGCCATGATTTCAGATCTGAACCTATTATGTTTTCATGAATATATGTGAGTTCTTGATCCTATCTTGCAAGTCTATAGTCACCTACTATGTGTTATGATCCGGAAACCCCGAAGTGACAATAATCGGGACCACTCCTGGTGATGACCATAGTTTGAGGAGTTCATGTATTCACTATGTGCTAATGCTTTGTTCCGGTTCTCTATTAAAAGGAGGCCTTAATATCCCTTAGTTTCCAATAGGACCCTGCTGTCATGGGTGGGTAGGACAAAAGATGTCATGCAAGTTCTTTTCCATAAGCACATATGACTATATACGAAATACATGCCTACATTACATTGATGAATTGGAGCTAGTTCTGTGTCACCCTATGTTATGACTATTACATGATGAACCGCATCCGGCATAATTATCCATCACTGATCCGGTGCCTACGAGTTTTCCATATACTGGTTCTTGCTTATTTACTTTCCCACTGCTACTGTTACAATCACTACAAAATACCAAAAACATTACTTTTGCTGTCTTTACTTTTGTTGCCGCTACCACCACTATCATATTACTTTGCTACTAAACACTTTGATGTAGATACTAAGTTTCCAGGTGTGGTTGAATTGACAACTCAGCTGCTAATACTTGAGAATATTCTTTGGCTCCCCTTGTGTCGAATCAATAAATTTGGGTTGAATACTCTACCCACGAAAGCTATTGCGATCCCCTATACTTGTGGGTTATCAAGACTAATTTCTGGCGCCGTTGCCGGGGAGCATAGCTCTACTCTTTGAGTCACTTGGGATTTATATCTGCTGGACACTATGAAGAACTTGAGAGATCCAAAAACCAAGATCTATCCCTCAACTACGAGGGGAGGTAAGGAACTGCCATCTAGCTCTGCACTTGATTCACCTTCTGTTATGAGTAAGCTAGCGACACCTACACCTGCTTCTGTTATTCATTCTGATATGTCGCATGTTATTGATGATGCCACTTCTGCTATGCATGATACTTATGATGAAACTGCTTCTATGCGTGATACTACTGTGCCCCTTGGTGAATTTCTTGATGAACAAATTGTTAGGGCTAGAGAAAAAGAAATTATTGAATCTGAATATGATGATGATAGTGATGATGAAAATATGCCTATTATTCCTGAGGGTTATCTTTTTGATATGGAATCTTCTGCCGCTATTTTAGCTTGCAAAGATAGATATGAGCTTAAGAGGTTATTAGTTAAATGGAACAAAGAATCACTTAGAGATAAAATGAAACCCGACCCTGCTTTTGCTACTTCACCTATATGTGTTCCTGATAAGGATTATGAATTCTCTGTTGATCTTGATATAATTACTTTGGTTGAATCTGATCCGTTTTATGGCTATGAATCTGAAACTGTTGTGGCACATCTTACTAAGTTAAATGATATAGCTGCCCTGTTTACTAATGATGAGAGATCGCGTTACTTTTATATACTCAAAATATTTCCGTTCTCATTAAAGGGTGATGCTAAGATATGGTTTAATTATCTTGATCCTGGTTGTGTGTGTAGTCCCCAGAATATGATTTATTACTTCTCTGCTAAATATTTCCCTGCTCATAAGAAACAAGCTGCTTTGAGGGAAATATACAACTTCGTGCAAATTAAAGAAGAGAGTCTCCCACAAGCTTGGGGGGGGGGGGCTTCTCAAGTTACTTAATGCTTTGCCTGATCATCCTCTTAAGAAACCTGAGATACTTGATATCTTTTATAATGGACTTACCGATGCTTCCAGAGATTACCTGGATAGTCGTGTTGGTTCTCTTTTCAGGGAAAGAACACCGGATGAAGCTGAAATCCTATTGAATAATATGTTGACAAATGAAAATAATTGGGCACCTCCTGAGCCAGCTCCTGAGCCAACTCCTGCTCCAATTACTGAGTCTATTCCTAAACCAACTCCGAAGAAGAGAGGTGTTCTATTTCTCAGTCCCGAAGATATGCAAGAGGCAAAGAAATCTATGAAAGAAAAAGGTATTAAAGCTGAAGACGTTAATAATTTACCTCCTATTGAAGAAATACATGGTCTTAATATACCGCCTGTTGAAGAAACATATGATCTCAATTCTTTATTTACTGAAGAACCTCCTGATCCCGATATCCCGACACAGGTAGTAAAGGTAAATTATCTCTATAGATATGATAAAGCTAAAGTCCCTCCTACTAAAATTGCTAGTCAGTGCTTGGATGAATTTGATAACTTTATATTTAAGCAAGACGACTTGAATGCTTATTTTGGTAGACAATTAAAAGAAAATGCTTGTATGATTAGACGCTTGGGTGATTATATGGCTAATATTAAAGGTGAACTTAAACTTGTTAGCAAACATGCTTCTATGGTTACCACTCAAGTAGAACAAGTACTTAAGGCTCAAAAAGAAGTGCTTGATGAAATGAATAGTAAGAAAAATGAGTATGCTATTAGAGTGGCTACTAGAATTGGTAGAATGACTCGGGAACCTTTGTATCCTGAAGGCCACCCTAAGAGAATCGAGCAAGATTCTCAAAGAAATAATATTGATGTTCCTAGTTCTTCTAAAAAGAAGAAAAAGAAAAATGATAGAACTATGCAAACTTCTAGTGAACCTATTGCTGAACCACCTGATAATCCAAATGATATATCTATGTCTGATGCTGAAACACAATCTGGTAATGAACATGAACCTAGTGAAAATATTAATGATGACGTTCATGATGATGCTCAACCTAGTAATGACAATGATGTAGAAATTGAACCTGCTGTTGATCTTGATAACCCACAATCAAAGAATCAACGTTATGATAAAAGAGACTTTGTTGCTAGGAAACATGGTAAAGAAAGGGAACCTTGGGTTCAGAAACCCATGCCTTTTCCTCCGAAACCGTCCAAGAAAAAGGATGATGAGGATTTTGAGCGCTTTGCTGAAATGATTAGGCCTATCTTTTTGCGCATGCGATTAACTGATGTGCTCAAAACAAATCCTTATGCTAAATATATGAAGGATATCATTACTAATAAAAGAAGGATACCGGAAGCTGAGATTTCCACCATGCTTGCTAATTATACTTTTAAGGGTGGAATACCAAAGAAACTTGGAGATCCCGGAGTACCTACTATACCTTGCTCCATTAAAAGAAATTATATTAAAACTCCTTTATGTGATCTTGGAGCCGGTGTTAGTGTTATGCCTCTCTCTTTATATCGTAGACTTGACTTGAATAAGCTGACACCTACCGAAATATCTTTGCAAATGGCTGATAAATCAACTGCTATACCTGTCGGTATTTGTGAGGATGTGCCTGTTGTGGTTGCAAACGTTACTATTTTAACAAACTTTGTTATACTTGATATTCCTGAGGATGATAGTATGTCTATTATTCTTGGAAGACCTTTTCTTAATACTGCAGGGGCTGTTATTGGTTGCAACAAAGGCAATGTCACTTTTCATGTTAATGGTAATGAGCATACGGTACACTTTCCGAGGAAACAACCTCAAGTTCATAGTATCAACTCCATTGGAAAAATTCCATCGATTATAATTGGAGGTTTTTAACTTCCTCTTCCTACTATCAAAAAGAAATATGATATTCTTATTATTGGGGATGTGCATATCCCCGTTGAGGTAACTTAGTGTTATTTGAAATTTCTCCGGTTTCATGAGTATCGGGATGAGTTTGTTAACAAGACTTGATCAACCTTGTTAGTGGATTCTTTTTGATGAGCATGAGATGGATGAAACTAGAAGCACAACCTTCTGTACCCTCTCTATATTTTCTATTAATTAGTAGAAATAAAGTAAAAATAGTATTTTTCTGTCTGTTTCCTGACTTATCCGTGCAACATAAAAATATCCCCAAAATAAAAGTCCTTAGAATGACATGCCAATTTAATATGATTTTTTCGGGAATATTTGAGGATTTACTGTGCAAAAATTACCGCGAGAGGAGCTGCCACCTGGCCACGAGGGTGGTGGGCGCCCCCCTAGGGTGCGCCCCCTGCCTCGTGGGCCCATGGTGGCCCTCCTCCACTTATCCCAGCACCCATCTTCTTCCTCTGTCTCACACAAACCCAAAAAACCAACTCAAGCACGAGTTCCAGCCACTTTTGCTGTGATTTTCGATCTCCTTGCTCAAAGCACCTCTTGCAAAACTGCTTGGGGAGATTGTTCCTTGGTATGTGACTCCTCCATTGGTCTAATTAGTTTGTTCTAGTGCTTTATTCTTTGCAAATTTGTGCTGCATAGGTGACCATGTTCTTGAGCTTGCATATCAAATTTATATGGTTCCAAGTAGTTCTAATGCTTGATTTAGGCTCTAGGCACTTGTAGGAGTAGTTGCTATCAGTTTTATTGAAGTTGGTTCACTTTTGTTTGAAGTTACTAAAAATTTCAGATTATTTCAGAAAAATAATGAGGAGATTTTTGAGGGGCTCATCAAGGCAAAGCTCAAAGGAAAAGGCACCGAAGCCTAAGTATAATTTGTCGCGCACCGCGGAGATTCGGGCGTGTGAATGGCCTTCTGATGATTTCTTGAGAGCAGCCAGTATCTATGAAGATTTTCATGAATTGGCTCACAATGCAGGCCTCACCGCTTTCCTCCACGACCAATGCGATCAGTATCTCTTACTCACAAATACTTTTGTGCAAAACTTTCATTTTCATTCTAGGAACTCACCACCTATGGTGGAGTTTCATTTATATGATGAGCATTAGGAGATGTCACTTTATGATTTCTGTCGGATTTGTTTAGTCCCTTTTGAGGGCAAGACAGAAGAACCACATCATGTTGATGATGTGGCTGGGTTTATTGATACTATCACTATAGGAGAAACTAGGAAGGTTTCCGATGCACAAATCACTAGCATACATTTTCCCGTTTTACGTTACTTTGCATTATTTGCTAGTTGTTGTTTAATTGGACGCGGAAACTGTGGAAACCTTAGTATCCCTGATATAATTATTCTGCACCACGGTTTATACAGTTATAACACTTTTAGTATGGGCGGTATTATTGCTAGACGGTTAAGTATGAACCGTACTAAGGGTCCCATCTTTGGAGGCATCTATGCTACACGCCTAGCTGCACATTTTAACATACCTATTAGGCATGCTGAGAAGGAAGAAAAGGTGTTGCCCCGTGTTTATCTAGATCATAAAAGTATGGTGCCACACGATTTTTGTTAGGGAACGCAGTAATTTCAAAAAATTTCCTACACACACGCAAGATCATGGTGATGCATAGCAATGAGAGGGGAGAGTATGATCTACGTACCCTTGTAGATCGCAACGGAAGCATTGACACAACATAGAGGAAGTAGTCGTACGTCTTCTTCCCGATCCGACCGATCCAAGCACCGTTACTCCGGCACCTCCGAGTTCTTAGCACACGTACAGCTTGATGACGCTCCCCGGGCTCTGATCCAGCAAAGCTTCGGGGATGAGTTCCGTCAGCACAACGGCGTGGTGACAATGATGATGTTCCACGAACGCAGGGCTTCGCCTAAGCACTACAACGATATGACCGAGGTGGAATATGGTGGCAGGGGGCACCGCACACGGCTAAGGAACGATCACGAGGATCAACTTGTGTGTTCTAGGGTGCCCCCTGCCTCCGTATATAAAGGATCCAAGGGGGGGTGGTGCGCCGGCCTAGAGGAGGGCGCAGGAGGAGTCCTACTCCTACCGGGAGTAGGACTCCCCTCCCCGTTCCTTGTCCAACTAGGAGAGGTGGAGGGAGAATAGGAAAGGGGGGGGCACCGCCCCTCCCTCCTTGTCCAATTCGGACTAGGGGGAGAGGGGGCACGCAGCCTGCCCTGGCAGCCCCTTCCTCTTCTCCACATTAGGCCCATAAGGCCCATTAACCCCCCGGGGGGTTCCGGTAACCCCTCCGGTACTCCGGTTTTATCCAAAACTTCTCCGGAACCCTTCCGGTGTCCGAATATAGTCATCCAATATATCAATCTTTATGTCTCGACCATTCCGAGACTCCTCGTCATGTCCGTGATCACATCCGGGACTCCGAACTAACTTGGGTACATCAAAATGTATAAACTCATAATAACTGTCATCGTAACTTTAAGCGTGCGGACCCTACGGTTCGAGAACAATGTAGACATGACCGAGACACGTCTCCGGTCAATAACCAATAGCGGGACCTGGATGCCCATATTGGCTCCTACATATTCTATGAAGGTCTTTATCGGTCAGACCGCATAACAACATACGTTGTTCCTTTTGTCATCGGTATGTTACTTGCCCGAGATTCGATCATCGGTATCCAATACCTAGTTCAATCTCGTTACCGACAAGTCTCTTTACTCGTTCCGTAATACATCATCTCACAACTAACATATTAGTTGTAATGCTTGCAAGGCTTATGTGATGTGCATTACCGAGAGGGCCCAGAGATACCTCTCCGACAATCGGAGTGACAAATCCTAATCTTGAAATACGCCAACCCAACATGTACCTTTGGAGACACCTGTAATGCTCCTTTACAATCACCTAGTTACGTTGTGATGTTTGGTAGCACCCAAAGTGTTCCTCCGGCAAACGGGAGTTGCATAATCTCATAGTTATAGGAACATGTATAAGTCATGAAGAAAGCAATAGCAACATACTAAACGATCGGGTGCTAAGCTAATGGAATGGGTCATGTCAATCAGATCATTCAACTAATGATGTGACCTCGTTAATCAAATAACAACTCTTTGTTCATGGTTAGGAAACATAACCATCTTTGATTAACGAGCTAGTCAAGCAGAGGCATACTAGTGACACTCTATTTGTCTATGTATTCACACATGTATTATGTTTCCGATTAATACAATTCTAGCATGAATAATAAACATTTATCATGATATAAGGAAATAAATAATAACTTTATTATTGCTTCTAGGGCATATTTCCTTCAGTCTCCCACTTGCACTAGAGTCAATAATCTAGTTCACATCGCCATGTGATTTAACAGCAATAGTTCACATCACCATGTGATTAACACCCATAGTTCACATCGATATGTGATCAACACCCAAAGGGTTTACTAGAGTCAGTAATCTACTTCACATCGCTATGTGATTAACACCCAAAGAGTACTAAGGTGTGATCATGTTTTGCTTGCGAGATAATTTTAGTCAACGGGTCTGTCACATTCAGATCCGTAAGTATTTTGCGAATTTCTATGTCAACAATGCTCTGCACGGAGCTACTCTAGCTTATTGCTCCCACTGTCAATATGTATCTAGATCGAGACTTAGAGTCATCCAGATCTGTGTCAAAACTTGCATCGACGTAACTTTTTACGACGAACCTTTTTGTCACCTCCATAATTGAGAAATATTTCCTTATTCCACTAAGGATAATTTTGACCGCTGTCCAGTGATCTACTCTTAGATCACTATTGTATTCCCTTGCTTAACAAAGTGTAGGGTATACAATAGATCTGGTACACAGCATGGCATACTTTATAGAACCTATGACTGAGGCATAGGGAATGACTTTCATTCTCTTTCTATCTTCTGCCGTGGTCGGGCTTTGAGTCTTACTCAACTTCACACCTTGTAACACAGGCAAGAAACTTTTTCTTTGACTGTTCCATTTTGAACTACTTCAAAATCTTGTCAAGGTATGTACTCATTGAAAAACTTATCAAGCGTCTTGATCTATCTCTATAGATCTTGATACTCAATATGTAAGCAGCTTTACCGAGGTCTTTCTTTGAAAAACTCCTTTCAAACACTCCTTTATGCTTTGCAGAATAATTCTACATTATTTCCGATCAACAATATGTCATACACATATACTTATCAGAAATGATGTAGTGCTCCCACTCACTTTCTTGTAAATACAGGCTTCACCGCAAGTCTATATAAAACTATATGCTTTGATCAACTTATCAAAGTGTATATTCCAACTTCGAGATTCTTGCACCAGTCCATAGATGGATTGCTGGAGCTTGCTTATTTAGTTAACACCTTTAGGATCGAGAAAACCTTCTAGTTGCATCGTATACAACTCTTCTTTAGTAAATCCATTAAGAAATGCAGTTTTGTTTATCCATTTGCCAGATTTCATAAAATGCGGCAATTGCTAACATGATTCGGACAGACTTAAGCATAGATACGAGTGAGAAAATCTCATCGTAGTCAACACCTTGAACTTGTCGAAAACCTTTTGTGACAATTCTAGCTTTGTAGATAGTAACACTACTATCAGCGTCTGTCTTCCTCTTGAAGATCCATTTATTTTCTGTGGCTTGCCGATCATCGGGCAAATCCATTAAAGTCCATACTTTGTTCTCATACATGGATCATATCTCAGATTTCATGGCCTTAAACCATTTTACGGAATCTGGGCTCATCATCGCTTCCTCATAGTTCGCAAGTTCGTCATGGTCTAGTAACATGACTTCCAGAATAGGATTACTGTACCACTCTGGTGCGGATCTCACTCTGGTTTACCTACGAGATTTGGTAGTAACTTGATCTGAAGTTACATGATCATCATCATTAGCTTCCTCACTAATTGGTGTAGTAGTCATAGGAACATATTTCTGTGATGAACTACTTTTCAATAAGGGAGCACGTACAGTTACCTCATCAAGTTCTACTTTCCTCCCACTCACTTCTTTCGAGAGAAACTCCTTCTCTAGAAAAACTCCGAATTTAGCAACAAAAGTCTTGCCTTCGGATCTGTGATAGAAGGTGTATCCAATAGTTTCCTTTGGATATCCTATGAAGATTTACTTCTCCAATTTGGGTTCGAGCTTATCATGTTGAAACTTTTTTTTTCACATAAGCATCGCAGTCCCAAACTTTGAGAAACAACAGCTTAGGTTTCTTGCCAAACCACAGTTTAGATTGTGTCATCTCAACGGACTTAGATGGTGCCCTATTTAACGTGAATGCAGCTGTCTCTAATGCATAACCCCAAAACGATAGTGGTAGATCGAAAAAGACATCATAGATTGCACTATATCTAATAAAGTACGGTTATGACGTTCGGACACACCATTACACTATGGTGTTCCAGGTGGCGTGAGTAGTGAAACTATTTCACATTGTTTTAATTGAAGACCAAACTCGTAACTCAAATATTTTACCTCTGCGATCATATCGTAGAAACTTTTATTTTCTTGTCACGATGATTTTCCACTTCACTCTGAAATTCTTTGAACTTTTCAAATGTTTCAGACTTATGTTTCATCAAGTAGATATACCCATATCTGCTCAAATCATCTGTGAAGTTCAGAAAATAACGATACTTGCCGTGAGCCTTAATACTCATCGGACCGCATACATCAGTATGTATTATTTCCACTAAGTCAGTTGCTTGCCCCGGAGAACGGAGTTTTAGTCATCTTGCCCATGAGGCATGGTTCGCAAGCATCAAGTGATTCAAATCAAGTGATTCCAAAATCCCATCAGCATGGAGTTTCTTCATGCGCTTTACACCAATATGACCTAAACGGCAGTGCTACAAATAAGTTGCACTATCATTATTAACTTTGCATCTTTTGGTTTCAATATTATGATTATGTGTATCACTACGATCGAGATCCAACGAACTATTTTCATTGGGTGTGCAACCATATAAGGTTTTATTCATGTAAACAGAACAACAATTTATTCTCTTACTTAAATGAATAACCGTATTACAATAAACATGATCAAATCATATTCATGCTCAACGCAAACACCAAATAACACTTATTCAGGTTTAACACTAATCCCGAAAGTATAGGGAGTGTGCGATGATGATCATATCAATCTCGGAACCACTTCCAACACACATCGTCACTTCACCCTTAACTAGTCTCTGTTTATTCTGCAACTCCCGTTTCGAGTTACTAATCTTAGCAACTGAACTAGTATCGAATACTGAGGGGTTGCTATAAACACTAGTAAAGTACACATCAATAACATGTATATCAAACATTCTTATGTTCACTTTGCCATCCTTCTTATCTGCCAATCACTTGGGGTAGTTCCGCTTCCAGTGACCAGTCCCTTTGCAGTAGAAACACTTAGTCTCAGGCTTAGGTCCAGACTTGGGCTTCTTCACTTGAGCAGCAACTTGCTTGCTGTTCTTCTTGAAGTTCCCCTTCTTCCCTCTGCCCTTTTCTTGAAACTAGTGGTCTTGTCTACCATCAACACTTGATGTTTTTCTCGATTTCTACCTTCGTCAATTTCCGTATTACTAAGAGCTTGGGAATCGTTTCCGTTATCCCTTGCATATCATAGTTCACCACAAAGTTCTACTAACTTGGTGATGGTGACTAGAGAATTCTGTCAATCACTATCTTATCTGGAAGATTAACTCCCACTTGATTCAAGCGATTGTTGTACTCAGACAATCTGGGCACATGCTCACTAGTTGAGTGATTCTCCTCCATCTTTTAGCTATAGACCTTGTTGGAGACTTTCATATCTCTCAACTCGGGTATTTGCTTGAAATATTAACTTCAACTCCTGGAACATCTCATATGCTCCATGACGTTCAAAACGTCTTTGAAGTCCCGATTCTAAGCCATTAAGCATGGTGCACTAAACTATCAAGTAGTCATCATATTGAGCTAGCCAAACGTTCATAACGTCTGCATCTGCTCCTGCAATAGGTCCGTCACCTAGCGGTGCATCAAGGACATAATTCTTCTGTGCAGCAATGAGGATAAACCTCAGATCACGGATCCAATCTGCATCTTTGCTACTAACATCTTTCAGCACAATTTTCTCTAGGAACATATCAAAATAAACACAGGGAAGCAACAACGCGAGCTATTGATCTACATAATGATTTGCAAAATACTACCAGGACTAAGTTCATGATAAATTTAAGTCAATTTAATCATATTACTTAAGAACTCCCACTTAGATAGACATCCCTCTAATCCTCTAAGTGATCACGTGATCCAAATCAACTAAACCATGTCCGATCATCACGTGAGATGGAGTAGTTTCATTGGTGAACATCATTATGTTGATCATATCTACTATATGATTCACGCTCGACCTTTCGGTCTCCGTGTTCCGAGGCCATATCTGTATATGCTTGGCTCGTCATGTATAACCTGAGTATTCCGTGTGTGCAACTGTTTTGCACCCGTTGTATTTGAACGTAGAACCTATCACACCCGATCATCACGTGGTGTCTCAGCACGAAGAACTTTCGCAACGGTGCATACTCAGGGAGAACACTTCTTGATAATTAGTGAGAGATCATCTTAAAATGCTACCGTCAAACTAAGCAAAATAAGATGTATAAAGGATAAACATCATATGCAATCAAAATATGTGACATGATATGGCCATCATCATTTTGCGCCTTTGATCTCCATCTCCAAAGTACCGTCATGATCTCTATCGTTACCGGCATGACACCATGATCTCCATCATCTTGATCTATATCAATGTGTCGTCACACGGTCGTCTCGCCAACTATTGCTCTTGCAACTATTGC
The DNA here is from genome assembly GCF_018294505.1 of Triticum aestivum. Lineage (NCBI taxonomy): Eukaryota > Viridiplantae > Streptophyta > Magnoliopsida > Poales > Poaceae > Triticum > Triticum aestivum. Next base: position 635,435,064 of record NC_057803.1, read on the forward strand.
TATCGCATAGCGATAAAGTAAAGCAATTATTTGCGCTTGCATCTTATGCAATAAAGAGACAACCATAAGGCTTTTGCCAGTTGCCGATAACTTTAACAAAACATGATCATCTCATACAACAACTTATATCTCATCATGTTTTGACCATATCACATCACAACATGCCCTGCAAAAACATGTTAGACGTCCTCTACTTTGTTGTTGCAAGTTTTACGTGGCTGCTACGGGCTTAAGAAAGAACCAATCTTACCTACGCATCAAAACCACAACGATAGTTTGTCAAGTTGGTGCTGTTTTAACCTTCGCAAGGACCGGGCGTAGCCACACTCGGTTCAACTAAAGTTGGAGAAACTGTCACCCGCTAGCCACCTTTGTGCAAAGCACGTCGGGAGAACCGGTCTCGCGTAAGCGTACGCGTAATGTCGGTCCGGGCCGCTTCATCCAACAATACCGCAGAACCAAAGTATGACATGCTGGTAAGCAGTATGACTTATATCGCCCACAACTCACTTGTGTTCTACTCGTGCATATAACATCAAACCATAAAACCTAGGCTCGTATGCCACTATTAGGGAACGCAGTAATTTCAAAAAATTTCCTACGCACACGCAAGATCATGGTGATGCATAGCAACGAGAGGGGAGAGTATGATCTATGTACCCTTGTAGATCGCAACAGAAGCGTTGACACAACGTAGAGGAAGTAGTCGTACGTCTTCTTCCCGATCCGACCGATCCAAGCACCGTTACTCCGGCACCTCCGAGTTCTTAGCACACGTACAGCTCGATGACACTCCCCGGGCTCCGATCCAGCAAAGCTTCGGGGATGAGTTCCGTCAGCACAACGGCGTGGTGACGATGATGATGTTCCACCGACGCAGGGCTTCGCCTAAGCACTACAACGATGTGACCGAGGTGGAATATGGTGGCAGGGGGCACCGCACACGGCTAAGGAACGATCACGAGGATCAACTTGTGTGTTTTAGGGTGCCCCTGCCTCCGTATATAAAGGATCCAAGGGGGGGTGGTGCGCCGGCCTAGAGGAGGGCGCAGGAGGAGTCCTACTCCTACCGGGAGTAGGACTCCCCTCCCTGTTCCTTGTCCAACTAGGAGAGGTGGAGGGAGAATAGGAAAGGGGGGGCACCGCCCCTCCCTCCTTGTCCAATTCCGACTAGGGGGAGAGGGGGCGCGCGGCCTGCCCTGGGAGCCCCTTCCTCTTCTCCACATTAGGCCCATAAGGCCCATTAACCCCCCGGGGGGTTCCGGTAACCCCTCCGGTACTCCGGTTTTATCCGAAACTTCTCCGGAACCCTTCCGGTGTCCGAATAAAGTCATCCAATATATCAATCTTTATGTCTCGACCATTCCGAGACTCCTCGTCATGTCCGTGGTCACATCCAGGACTCCGAACTAACTTCGGTACATCAAAATGTATAAACTCATAATAACTGACATCGTAACTTTAAGCGTGCGGACCCTACGGTTCGAGAACAATGTAGACATGACCGAGACATGTCTCCGGTCAATAACCAATAGCGGGACCTGGATGCCCATATTGGCTCCTACATATTCTACGAAGATCTTTATCGGTCAGACCGCATAACAACATACGTTGTTCCTTTTGTCATCGGTATGTTACTTGCCCGAGATTCGATCGTCGGTATCCAATACCTAGTTCAATCTCGTTGCCGGCAAGTCTCTTTACTCGTTCCGTAATACATCATCTCACAACTAACATATTAGTTGTAATGCTTGCAAGGCTTATGTGATGTGCATTACCGAGAGGGCCCAGAGATACCTCTCCGACAATCGGAGTGACAAATCCTAATCTCGAAATACGCCAACCCAACATGTACCTTTGGAGACACATGTAATGCTCCTTTATAATCACCCAGTTACGTTGTGACGTTTGGTAGCACCCAAAGTGTTCCTCCGGCAAACGGGAGTTGCATAATCTCATATTTATAGGAACATGTATAAGTCATGAAGAAAGCAATAGCAACATACTAAAAGATCGGGTGCTAAGCTAATGGAATGGGTCATGTCAATCAGATCATTCAACTAATGATGTGACCTCGTTAATCAAATAACAACTCTTTGTTCATGGTTAGGAAACATAACCATTTTTGATTAACGAGCTAGTCAAGTAGAGGCATACTAGTGACACTCTGTTTGTCTATGTATTCACACATGTATTATGTTTCCGGTTAATACAATTCTAGCATGAATAATAAACATTTATCATAATATAAGGAAATAAATAATAACTTTATTATTGCCTCTAGGGCATATTTCCTTCAATTTTATTATTAAGAATAGGGTAGGAGAGCTTAAATATCAATTGTTCTTTAACAAAGATCATCCTGAGACTATTATCCTGCGTGCTCCTTCTTTGTTTGATTTGACTGTAGGCACGAACCTTGTTCCGTTGACGGCTATTCACGCCTACCGGAACCCTGCACCAGCCGAGGAACCAGAACCGGAACCACAATTTGATCCTTCACGGCAGTCTAACTATCAGTGGGATCCGGAGATGATTGCCAGCAAGTGGCAATCGGAGCCTTCTTCTTCCTCGTCACAGTACGACCCCAATAACTATTATTATGGATATCCGCTAGGCCAGCCGTGGCCATAGACCAACTTAGGTCAAAAGCCTAAGCTTGGGGGAGTGCGTATTTCTCACCGACATTACATTTATGTTCACAAACACTCATTACTAGATCTCGGTGCTCATACTTTTTCTCTGTAATATCCATGCTAGTTTATTTTCTTTTTCCTGCTTTCTTCTTGTGTGTTTGTTAAACCTTAAGAAAAACCAAAAAAAAATTAGTAGTAGTTTATTTTTCTGCTGTAGTAGTAATAACTAAAAAGAAAACCCAAAAATATTTCTCGTTCTTCTTTTTCTTGTTGGGAGCTTTCCCATGTAAATAGTTTTATTTCTTTTCTTTTCTTTGGGGGTCAGTAGGAGAAGACCATAATTAAATTGTTGAAGTGGCTCTTATATGCATTATTGTTGATTTAACCAAGAGCCCATATTGCCTTGTCTTCTCCTGTTTATTGAATGCTCGCAGATTCCAGCTTAGTCCAATGCACGTACACTCTTATTATTATTCACACCGTTCAGTCGTGCAAGTGAAAGGCAATTATGATGATATATGATGGACTGACTGAGATGAGAAAAGCTGGTATGAACTCGACCTCTTTTGTTTTTGTAAATATGATGAGTCCCTCATTCTTGATTCAGCTTATTATGAATAAACATGTTTGCAATGACAATTAGAGATCATAGTTGCTTGTGCCATGCTTGATTAGCTATGAGTTATAATGATTTACCTTGTGTGCCAACATGCTATTGAGATGATTATGATGTGGTATGATCGGGTGGTATCCTCCTTTGAATGATTTAAGTGACTTGACTTGGCACATGTTCACGCATGTAGTTGAAACAAAATCAACATAGCCTTCATGATATTTATGTTCATGGTGGATTATATCCTACTCATACTTGCATCCAATGTTTATTAATTTTAATGCATGTACATGGCTGTTGTCGCTCTCTAGTTGGTCGCTTCCCAGTCTTTTGCTAGCCTTCACTTGTACTAAGCGGGAATACTGCTTGTGCAACCAATCCCTTAAACCCCAAAGTTATTCCAGATGAGTCCACTATACCTTCCTATATGCGGTATCTACCTGCCGTTCCAAGTAAATTTGTATGTGCCAAACTCTAAACCTTCAAATAAACATTCTGTTTTGTATGCTCGAATAGCTCATGTATCAACCAAGGTTGTCCTTATCTTCCGTGTTAGACGGGTTATTCTCAAGAGGAGTGGACTCCGCTCCTCACTCACGAGAAAATGGCTGGTCACCGGGATGCCCAGTCCCATGCTTTATGCAAACTAATCAAAATTAATTGCAAACAAAACTCCCCCTGGGACCTGATGTATGTTGGAGGCACTCGTTGTTTCGAGCAAGCCATGGATTGATGCTTGTTGGTGGAGGGGGAGTATAGACTTTACCATTCTGTTTGGGAACCACCTATAATGTGTGTAGTATGGAAGATATCGCCATCTCTTAGTTGTTACGTTGATAATGAAAGTATATCGCTCAAAATACAATTTATCTCTATTTCAAAACTGAGCTCTGGCACCTCTACAAATCCCTGCTTCCCTCTGCGAAGGGCCTATCCATTTACTTTTATGTTGAGTCATCACCCTCTTATTAAAAAGCACTAGCTGGAGAGCACAGTTATCATTTGCATTCATCACTGTTAATTTATATTGGGTATGACAATGATTGGATCTCTTTTACCATGAATTACAATGTCTAGTCAGTCCTTGATCTTTAAAGGTGCTCTGCATTTATGTTTTGCGGTCTCAGAAAGGGCTAGCGAGATACTATCTTGTTATATCATATTATGATTGTTTTGAGAAAGTGTTGTCATCCGAGATTTATTATTATGGCTTGCTAGTTGATTATGCTATTGATATGAGTAATTATGAGACCTGAGAATTATTGCAAATGTGGTTAGTTATGATCTATGCTGAAAACTTGAATGCTGGCTTGACATAGTTACAACAACAAGAGCAAACAGAGTTTGTAAAAGTCTTTCTTTCTTTCTTTCTTTCTTTCAGTTTGTCAACTGAATTGCTTGAGGACAAGCAAGGGTTTAAGCTTGGGGGAGTTGATACGTCTCCATCGTATCTACTTTTCCAAACACTTTTGCCCTTGTTTTGGACTCTAACTTGTATGATTTGAATGGAACTAACCCAGACTGACGCTGTTTTCAGCAGAATTGCCATGGTGTTGTTTTATGTGCAGAAAACAAATATTCTCAGAATGACCTGAAACTCCACGGAACATCTTAGACAAAATAAAAAAAATCCTCGCCAAAGATGAAGACCAGGGGGCCCACACCTTTCTCACGAGGGTGGGGGCGCCCCCCCTAGGGCACGCCCCCTACCTCGTGGGCCCCCTGGATGCCCTCCGACGCCAACTCCAACTCTATATATTTGCTTTCGGAGAGAAAAAAATCAGAGAGAAGAAATCATCGCGTTTTACGATATGGAGCCACTGCCAAGCCCTAAAACCTCTCGGGAGGGCTGATCTGGAATCCGTTCGGGGCTCCAAAGAGGGGGATTCATCACCGTCGTCATCATCAACCATCCTCCATCACCAATTTCATGATGCTCACCGCCGTGCGTGAGTAATTCCATCGTAGGCTTGCTGGACGGTGATGGGTTGGATGAGATTTATCATGTAATCGAGTTAGTTTTGTTAGGGTTTGATCCCTAGTATCCATTATGTTCTGAGATTGATGTTGCTATGGCTTTGCTATGCTTAACGCTTGTCACTAGGGCCTGAATGCCATGATTTCAGATCTAAACCTATTATGTTTTCATGAATATATGTGAGTTCTTGATCCTAGCTTGCAAGTCTATAGTCACCTACTATGTGTTATGATCCGGCAACCCCGAAGTGACAATAATCGGGACCACTCCCTGTGATGACCATAGTTTGAGGAGTTCATGTATTCACTATGTGATAATGCTTTGTTTCGGTTCTCTATTAAAAGGAGGCCTTAATATCCCTTAGTTTCCAATAGGACCCCGCTGCCACGGGAGGGTAGGACAAAAGATGTCATGCAAGTTCTTTGCCATAAGCATGTATGACTATATACGGAATACATGCCTACATTACATTGATGAATTGGAGCTAGTTCTGTGTCACCCTATGTTATGACTGTTACATGATGAACCGCATCCGGCATAATTATCCATCACTGATCCGGTGCCTACGAGTTTTCCATATACTGGTTCTCGCTTATTTACTTTCCCGCTGCTACTGTTACAATCACTACAAAATACCAAAAACATTACTTTTGCTGTCTTTACTTTTGTTGCCGCTACCACCACTATCATATTACTCTGCTACTAAACACTTTGCAGCAGATACTAAGTTTCTAGGTGTGGTTGAATTGACAACTCAGCTGCTAATACTTGAGAATATTCTTTGGCTCCCCTTGTGTCGAATCAATAAATTTGGGTTGAATACTCTACCCTCGAAAGCTGTTGCGATCCCCTATACTTGTGGGTTATCACGTAACTCCCTGGATACCCCGTGTGCACGGGGTCTTTTGACCCCCGTGCGCACGGGGTGGTTGTTGATTATGATATTGTGCTTCTTCAGATTCTACCACCAAGTGTTATTTCCAAATACCAAAATTGGTATTTCTTCTTGTGGTAGAATTTTATGATCATCTTCTTCTCGGCTTGTGCTTCAACTTGCCTTATCTCACTGCTTGTAGTATCTTTTATCTACTTGAGTGAGATAAGCCTTTGAGCATGTGTGTAATGTATATCCTTTATGCTCTTTGGTTTTTGCTTAGTTCATATGTTGTACTTTGTGTGCGGTCCTGTGTGGATTCATCATTTTGATATAATTTGGACAACTTGAATGCTTTATGTCATTATTGGAGTATTCATCTTTTAAGTGTTCTTTTGTCCAAATTATATCTCTTTGGATCTTGGTAGGCTTGTGCATGCATATTTATTTATGTACTTCTTCATGCCTTGCTTGCTCTCTTGATCCTCTATATAGGGTAAACTCCATAATATCATTAATGGTTAAAGGTGTGCATGAAATTCAATTTCATATCCTTTTGCACATACTTATTGTGGAGTTTGCCCTATGTATTGTGGTTGTGCTTACTACTACGGACCCAATATGTTTGGGGACCATTTTGTACCTTAATGTGTTTTAGGTACCTTGGAGAAGCATTGGATGCTTGGCTTATTCATGAGGAAGGTGGAGACACCCACTACTAGGAAAAGGCCTACTAGTGGCGCACCAGTTTTGCCTACTAATGGCGCACTATTAGTGCGCCACTAGTACCACGCCACTAGTATTATATACTAATGGCGCACCACGGGTGCGCCATTAGTATCTGGTATACTAATGGCGCACCATGCCGTGCGCCATTAGTATAGACCAACATGCGCCATTAGTATGCCTCCCAGGGGGCCATATTTACCCATGTGCTTTGGCATACTAATGGCGCACTGTGAGGTGATGCGCCATTAGTATCCTTTGGCATACTAATGGCGCACTGTGTAGTGATGCCCCATTAGTATCCTTTGGCATACTAATGGCGCACTTTGAGGTGATGCGCCATTAGTATGAATATTATGTTTTTTTTTTACTTTTCTGATTTTTGCACAGGTTACAAAATATATTATTGGACAGAATATAGACAGCACCACACAGCAACAGCAGATTCATCGAATACAATAGAAGATTAGTCTCCGAATACAATTCATCATATTAGTCTCCGAATTCAAAAGACCGAACAAAGATAGAACATTACAAGTCTCGAGACCGCGAGTAGCGAGTTTGTCTTCACATTACAAGTCGATATCGATCATCTAAACTACCATCACATAGAAGAGAGCTGCGGTCATCACGATGAGCATCATCGCGATGAAACTGGTCTTCATCCGGTTCCTCCAACGCTCCCTCCTCTCTCCCGCTAGATAGCGGGCGTATCTAGATTCCGCCTCCGCCCTAGTGGTGTACCCTTTGTAACTGTTACCGCTGAAACGGTGAACCTGTCTCCGACACTCCTCCCAGTCGTCGTAGACTCCGGGAACCTTACCCTTGTACACGACATACGACGGCATCTCTATGCACAAGCCAAACAACAGACAATACATAAGCAATATATAAGTATGCAACAAAAGGATCGGAAGAGAAAAGCAAGACATTAATAGCACGATTCATGGTCCTACTAATAAATAGCATCGATTACATCTAAGTTGAACGACTGTCCAAACCAAAGAGACATACAATTCATTAAAGTTTAATTACAACATGAGCCAATCAATGTTTCAGAACTACACATAGCATCACTACTTTCGACTCGACTCATGGGACCGGAGCGTGGATGAAGCCGCCGTCTGTCGTGATGGTCATGAAATCGCGGGCGTTGTCAGCCTGCATTTGTAGCGTTGTGTCCATCTCACTGTTGGACGGTTGATATCTGAGGTAGAACTGCCCCGAGGTATGAAGGACATCTTGATGGATGATTTCCGCAAATTCCGACTGGATGCGAAAGAATTCTTGTCTGATGTCCGCGTCCTGGATTGCCGACAAGCTCGCGACCCAATCTTTGAGATTATCTGGTAGCAGAAGGTGATGATGGTCCCGTACGATCGCCCGCATGTGATGGAGGGCGTAGTAGGCATCCTTCTGACCGCCAGGCGGCTGCTTGACGCAGCAGAACTTAGTATTGTGGGCGAACACGTGCCTGCCGTACCTACAAACTGGCCTGGTGAAGGTGCCTCCAGATTTGGCATAGCCGGGGAGAACATCATCAAGAACTTTCTTGATATTTGTGTAGTCTATCTTGGAGTCACGGTTCGGGTCGAAATACATGGCCATGGAATATTTCGGGCTTAAGAGGATGAGTGTGCAATGTGTGTCACTGCACAGAACACGGAATGTTAGAAAAAAAACGATCGAAATCTAAGAAATCATATGTTACGGGGCGGTTAAGGGATGACTTACTCAGGAAAGTAAGACACGAGGAAGTTATCCTTATCTGGGTTTGCCAGAATGACGCCTTCGAGGTGTGAACTCGCGACTTGGCGGTCTCCAGCGCTGCCCAAGAGCTTGGCACGCATGTAGAAGGGGTCGACTATCACGATGTCCGGGGTCTTGTCTCTAATGATCCGCATCTCCATACTTAGCGAAAACAGCCGAACGAAGGTGTAGTGCAGCGGATGAAGGTTAAACATAGCAAAGATGTCATCAAACCGCAGGACGATCGTACCCCCGATGGCGCCATCCACAAAGCCCTTGCCCTCTGGCACCTTGGCCACGAAAACCGGGTATGCCACATCATTCTCTCTGAGACGCCGCTTCTCCAAAGAAAGAACACTGTCATGCAGACTCCGTATAGCACCGGTTGCAGCATTGAGCATATTTGTCGGTAGCATCGCCCTACCCGCCACATGCACCCTCCTCGAGATATCCTTAGGTGAAGGTGGCCCGTCCTGAGCACGGATCATACTCGGTGCCGGCTGGCTCGCACCGGCGCCCTTTTTAGCCTTTCGTTTTCGTCCCTTCTTCTTGATCTGTTGTAATGGGACCGAGTTCTGCTCACAGACCACCTTCTTGAGCGTGTTGGGGCTGATAATATTTTGCACCTTAGCTATCTGAGGCTCGGTGAAGGCGGCAGCTGGAGGCGTCTCCTGAGAACTAAATGCCAGACGACGCCTGTTGCAATTGGGTTTCTCCGCCGTACCAGCTAGATCGCGGTCGTCTTGGTTGGGTTCTTGAGAAGGAGGCCCGCAGAACTCGTCACCATACCCATGTTCGGCAACGTACTTATCGATGTTGGTAAATGTACCGTCGTCGTTGTCGTCGTCATCTGGATCCTGTGCCATATGCATGTCCGGATCCTGTGCCATAGGGATGTCCGGCATGTCCGGTAGCGTTGCGGCGTTCTTGCCATGGCTTGGTGCCGGCACGACTGGCGGTCTTGTCTGTGGGGTGGTGTCCCCCGCCCCCAAACGAATCTGGCTCTTCGGCCAAAGTAGGGGCCAACTTACGCAGGCGCTGAGGGTCATCTCATCTTCTTCGTCGGCCCCAGCGGGTCGAATCGGAGGTAACAGCTCATCACAGTCTGGCAGCACCTGAACCACTTCAACCCTATACACTATGGGTGGCATCGGATTACCATGGAACACGGGGTTGCCCGGTTGAACGATTCTGCCCTTGGCGACATCGACCAACTCGCCGCCCACGAAGTGCAGGAGAGTGCAAGGAACGTCGGCGACGCCCTGCGAAAACATGTAGGGCGTCAGGGATGCCTAGTCAAAGGCAAGGAGATGAAGTCATCGGTCGAGAGGCTTAGTTACCGTGATGCCGTCGAGCTCGGCTAATGTCGAGGCACCGCCAACGGCGGGCGTGCAACTGACGAAGGGGCCACTTGCTGGCGAGGTGCCGGCCGGCGTACACCCGGGTGCATTAAGCTCCAATGCCCGTGCCGGCATCGGAGACACGAATACCGCCTCCGCCGGAGACACCAATGGCGCCGCCGGCGCGTTGTGCGAGTTGCTGGCCGTGAAGCTGGGAACCGGGGGAGGCCCCTGTTGGCCGCCCGCAATCCACGTCATCAGCCCATGAATCAATGTAGGCACCATGGCGTTGAGCGTCGTTCCCAGTTGTTGTTGCACTTGCTCTTGGACAATCTCCGGAATCCGCGCCACTTGTGCCTTGAGTGCTTCAACCTCGCGCGACTGGCTTTCCGAGCTGGTCTTTTTCTCCTTTCGCCCACCAGCGGTATAGTATGACAACCATTTTGTGGACAAGCCTTTGCCGGCCACACGACCAGCTGATGTCGGCTTACTAAGCTTATCCTTGTTTTTCACTACGTTCAACGCCCTATTTAAAGGGGTGTCGAAAGGGGAGCTCTAAGACGACCCCACGCTACTGCTTTCATTGTCATGCGGAAGGAACATGAACCATTTAGAAATATTGGGGATTAATTAGAATGCAACCATATGGAGCTAATTACGCGGGGGTGTATTTCTTACCAGAACAAGCTCAAGCACCCTGGTCTTCGGATCCATGGTAAGCTCCTTTGTTACCGGGTCCTCCTTGTACCGGGCCTTGAGAAAGTTCCTGGTCTGCTTGTCACGGTATTTCTCGAAGCGGGGCGATAGGCCTTGCTCGGCATGCTCCGCATCCTCCTTGTCCCATATAGGCTCCGCCACTCTGTAACTACCGGGATCGAGTTGGTGGACCCCTAAGTTCAACTTCCGCATTTCTTTCCCCCACTGACTTGATTCGGAGGTTGCGCTGCTCTCGCTCTTGATCTTGAACTCCTTGTAGTCATCTTCGCTCATCAAAGGATATTTCGCCTTGATCTTCTCATAACTAGCACCTTTTTCAATCATTGCCTTCACCGTGCTTCTCCAAGTAGACAGGGCCGTGCTCATCCTCGTGAGGGCGGCATTGTTCACTTTATTCCCTGAGAGGCGTGTGTTTGCAAAGTCAGTGGGGAACTTGTATCATTCGTGCAGCTTCATGAAGAGGAGGCTACGCAAATTCCCTCGGTCCTTATGCCTTAGGTTCTCGGTGTTGATCGAGACGGTGCTCCAGAGAATGCACCCGAGATGAACCGAGTACCCCTTGACTACTTCTTTGGGCGCCGTCGGATGCCCGTCGGAGTTCACTTTAGTAAATTCCTCCTTGACGGCGCCGAGCACGCTCGGGCGCCGGTCCTTCTGTTGCCTCTTTGGTTGGCTGCCATCTATGCGTGCGCCGCCATCATCAGTGGTGGCATCCGCGGCGCCATCATCAGTGGTGTCATCCCCGACGCCACTAGGGGTTGTGTAGTCAGGATTGGTGTCTTCCGCGACGTCCTCATAGCGGTGAGGTTCTTCCTCCAACTCCTGGGACAGCTCCCAGAATTGCTTGCCGCCCGAACCGCCTGCCTCATTGTTGTGGGCCATGTTTCGCTCTAAATAGGAAAAAAGTTTGGTCAAAAAGTTGGTTATTGTCAAGGAACAAGATCATGGTCTCATCATTTAGGGTTTGTCGACACCGAGGCATCCTAAAAGCTAAGCTTTTATCATTTAGGGTTTGTCGACGCCGAGGCACCCTAAAAGCCTAAGCGTACATCATTTAGGTTCTCATCACGACACCGAGGCACCCTAAAAGCCAAGGTTTCATCATTTAGGGTTTGTCGATGCTGAGGCACCTTAAAATGGTAAGTTAAGTTTTCATCATTTAGGGTTTATCGATGCCGAGGCACCCTAGGTTGGGCCTAATCACTTGGCACTAATCACTTCGCTCTATTGCCACCTATGTTGGGTTTATCATCTAGGGTTTATCGATGCTAAGGAGAATTCTAAGTTGGGCCTAATCACTTGGCTCTATTGCCACCTATGGTTTAATGCAGCAAGAATGGTGGGGCAGTTGATCCTACTTAACTAAGTACTAAGATACCCCGGCCCATGCATTAGTCGCAAGTACCCCATATGTCCTATTTTTAGCAAAGTCATGCTAAAATTCACGGAAAATTTCAGCATGACCTTTGCTGAAAATAGGACATATGGAGTACCCGAATTTGCCGGAACGGAAGTTAATCGACATTTCGGCAAACTCAAGGGCCTCTCGGGGTACCTGCAAAATCATCACGACACGATGGTCGGAGACAAAACCCAGCAAACTGATTATCTTAGCTCCGATCCAAGCTCATCTGCTCCGTGTGGTACAAACCCCCTACCAGCTGCGAGAAATATTATGAATTCGGTAACAAGTTGCTAACACTGGCCCTTCTGAACAGATCTAGGGCATTCAAGAGTGAGGCATCAGTTACTGTATGCTTAGACAGTTTAGTTACTCTACTCATATTTCCATGGACACTCCAGAAAATAACATGCTTAAAGGACGAATAAACAGAGGATCATCAAAATACAAAACGACTGTCTTAAGAAACTACTTTTTGCTGAACAAAACAACATTTTACAGTATATTAATGTAATCGTAGTACTATGAAATAGATCACGGGCACTGGAATATACAACAACAGTGCATCACACAAGCAGACAATATTTTTCACGAAAACAACGAGCAAATGTGGGGAAATCGTAAAAGTGCATGCTGTTATGAAGAAAATGAGTCACTCACATCTCATCAGCTAGAGGCCTTTCTAAGTTCCCATAACCCCAGCAACTGTAGGCTATCAAGAACAGAACACATCGACACCATTACCCAAACAGCGAACACTAATTCTATTAGGAAACACTGGACAATAATCGACTAAGCCTTCTTGGGGGACAACAGGGGGTAGTGACTGCTTACATCGAGGCGGAGGTCGCGGGGCAGCAGGGACAGGAATTTGGGCGGGAGCACCAAGCAATCCTACCACCGGAACAACGCAATCAGAAGTTCAGAGCCCATCGAATCCACAGGCTTCACCAAAATTTAAACTGAATGTACATACGAAGAGCCAGAGGAGAATCGGTGGCTTACTACGAGTTCCTGGAGGAGGGGTAGGATGGGCTCCTCGTTGGGGTCGGCGCCACCGCCGGTCGAGGAGGAGGCGAGGGGCTTGGAGGAGTCGGAGGAGATGGCGAGCGGGGGACCCGGGCACCTTCGCCGCCGTATGTGGGCGCGCGAGGGGCGGGAGTAGCCGGAGCATGAGGCGGCGGCGGCGGACGGACGGCGAGGTCGGTGAAGAGAACGGCGACGGCGCCGTAACGAAGCCGCATGGGTTAGCGTTAGTTAGCCGCAGGGGCACGGGGG
>NC_057803.1:635448611-635449111 GCF_018294505.1 Triticum aestivum
GGGTGGAGTCCGGCGGGGGTCGGGGCGGCGGCGTCGTGGGTTAGGGCAGCGCGCGGGTGGATCTGGCGAGGGAGAGAGGGACGAAGGGGATCTGGCGAGGAAGAGGGAGGAATTAGCTAGGGGGAAGCTTACTAATGGCGCACCCCCCGTCGGTGCGCCATTAGTAATCTTTTTTATATGGCAATGGCGCACCAGCAGGAGGTGCGCCATTAGTAATCCTTTTTTATATAGCAATGGCGCACCAGCCAGAGGTGCATTTTTATTTTTATTATTTTTTGCTGCATCTAATAATTTTTAAGAAAACGAATATGAATATGAAACAATAATATTTTTTTTATAAAAACAGTAATAATTTTTTAAAAAATATCATCAAATTTGTTATTTGAAAATATTTATGAATATGAAAAAATATCATCAAATTTTTATTTGAAAATATCATCAAATTTCTTATTTGAAAATATGATCAAATTTGTTTTTTTTGGATTTTTAGTTGCATTCAT
>NC_057803.1:635449612-635454060 GCF_018294505.1 Triticum aestivum
GTGGTGGGTCGTCGGCGGCGGTGGATCTAGCGGGGGAGGGTGCGCGGGAGGGGGGGGGTCGAGATTGAGATGGAGGGGGATAGCGATCGAGATGGAGGGGGATCGAGATCGAGTGTCCTCATGATTATTCAATATTTTTTCATATTGAATATGAAAAAATATCATCAAATTTGAACAAATATTCATGAATTCAAAAAGTGCCCATGAAATTTAAAAATATTCATGAGTTTAAAAAGTGTCCATGTAATACAATCGAGAAATGAAGACTACAATTTAAATACAATCGATCTTAGCTAGCTATCTGTTCACAATCTTCTTGCCCTTGTTTTTCGTAAATGGAGTTCTTCTCTTGAACGGACGTCCTTTAGGTAGGGTGGTCCTGCTTCTTCTTATGGTGGATGCTGCTACTTCATCGTCGTCGTCATGTTCGATCTTCAGGTCACCGTACTTGTCGAAGTCTAGCTCATCTGCTACTTCATCCATTCCGATGATCTTCCTTTTGCCTCTCCTCACGACAACACGACTGGGCTTTCATGGGTCGGTAATGAAGAAGCATTGGTCCACTTGGGAAGCCAGTACCCATGGCTCATTTTTCGTGGTGACGTTTGCGCCCGCGGTCTTGGATTTGGCTTCGGGTATAACCATGGTGGTGAAATACCGGTCTTCTTTTAGGTCGCTCTTGGCCCATCTGACACGGAACATCGGGACCTTCTCTCCAGCGTAGCTCAGCTCCCAGATCTCCTCGATCCTTCTGTAGTATCTGTCCTTGCCGTTACCGGTGTAGGATTCCATCGTTACCCCGGAGTTCTGATAACCATCGCTCTTCATGTCCTTGTCCTCGGTGTAGAATGTGTAGCCGTTGATATCGTATGCCTCATAGGTCATCAGGTTGTGCTCGGCGCCCTGTGACAAGGCAAATATGAGTTGTTCTTCCGCGGAAGAATCCTCATGTAAAGGGTACGACAGAAGCTTCTGCTTGAACCAACGCGTGAAACATGAATTGTGCTCTTTGATTATATCTCCGTCCGTCCTCTGTTGGCCTCGGTCATTGTACGTCTTCTCAATAAAGGTTTTGTGCTCTACCACCCAAGGATCGACCATGTCTATGTGTTGTAGCGCGACTAGGTTTGCTCTTTCAAAGTCGGCGAGTCGACCCTCGAAGTCGACATGCATTTCGCAGCGACCCTCACGGTGACCCCATCCAGCGAGCCTGCCGAGGTGCCTGTTGACGGGCAGACCAACGGGGTTCTCGATGCCTAGATAATTCGTGTAGTAGGAGATGCACTCTTTGGTCAGAAAGCCCCTGGCTATGCTTCCCTCTGGACGTGACATGTTGCGAACGTATCCTTCGATGACACCATTCATCCTTTCGAACGACATCATGATGTGCAGGAACGTCGGCCCGAGTTGGATGATATCCTCCATGATATGGACCAGCAGATGCACCATAAAGTCGAAGAATGCGGGCGGGAAGTACATCCCAAGCTCGCATAGTATCACCACGATCTCTTCTTGTAGCCTTCTGAGTTGCCTCACGCCAACCGACTTCCGAGAGATGACGTCGAAAAAGTTGCATAGGCCAAAAAGCGTTTCACGGACGTGCGCGTCCATGATCCCACGGATTGCAACTGGAAGTATCTGCGTCATCAGCACGTGACAGTCATGAGACTTCATCCCGCTGAACTTTTGCTTCACTGGGTCTAGGTATCTGGTTATCTTCCCTGCGTAACCGTAAGGAAGTTTTACTCCTACGAGGCAAGTGAAAAACTGCTCGATCTCCTCCTGACTTAGAGTGAAGCACGCAGGAGGGTAGTCATTTCCGGTCTTCTTGGCCTTTTTGCCTTTGCGACGACTTTCTGTGTCCTGCTTCGCCTCATCATCATCATCATTAGCATGAAGCTCCTACCTGATGCCCATTGATTTCAAGTCTGCCCTTGCTTTCGGCCCACCTTTGGTCCTCTCTGGCATGTTGAGCACGGTACCAAGCAGACTCTCGCACACGTTCTTCGTGATATGCATGACATCAAGGCTGTGAGGCACACGGTGGATCTTCCAGTACGACAAGTCCCAGAAAACAGACCTCGTTTTCCATACCTTCAGCAGCGGCTCTGGCGCCTTTCGCTTCTTTCCCGGCTCTGGTGCCTTTTGCTTCTTTCCCGACAGTGGGCAATCTTTCCAATTTTTCAATAGCTCGTCTATTTCCTCGCCGCTCCTCGTACGCGGGCGTCTTCGGGGTTCGGTTTCACCATCGAACTGATCCTTTCGTTTTCTCCACGGGTCATCGTCGCGAAGCCACCTTCAATGTCCCATGAACATGGTTTTCGAAGACCCGGATCTCTATCTAGCTGGCGATACGTTGTGTCATCCATGCACCTGACGCATCCAGAAAATCCATGGACCACCTACCCCGCGAGATATCCGTAACTGAGATAGTCGTGCACCGTCGTGAGCAGTGCGGCTCTCATAGGGAAATACTCTTTCTCTGTGGCGTCCCACGTATTGGCTGGCATTTTCAACAGCGTGTCTAGCTCCTCTTTCAACAGCCCCAGATACAGATTGATGTCGTTCCCTGGTTGTTTCGGCCCTTCAATTAGCATACTCATGTGAATGTAATTCCTCTTCATGCACAACCAGGGGGGAGGTTATACATCCACACAAACACAGGCCAGGTGCTATGTCTGCTTCTCTGGCTACCAAACGGATTGACTCCATCGGTGCTCGCGCCCAACACGATGTTCCTTGGATCGTTCCCAAATTCTGGGTCTTCGAAGTTCAACGCCTGCCACTGGCTCGCATCCTTAGGGTGACTCAACATCTTGTCTTTTTTATTTATCTCCGGATCATTTCTGTCATCTTCCCGCTTCTTCTCCTCCCTATCCGCGTGCCAACGCAGGAGCTTTGCTACCTTAGGGTCCGCGAAATACCGCTGCCAACAAGGAGTGATCGGAAAGTACCACGCCACTTTTCGAGGAGCTTTCTTCCTCTTCTTGTATCGAGTGACGCCGCACACTGGACTTATGGTAGACTCTGCGTGCTCGTCCCGATAAATGATGCAATTGTTCAAGCACACATGGTATTTCACGTGCGGTAAATCCAGAGGACACACAATTTTCTTCGCCTCCTCGAAACTGGTCGGGCACTTGTTCTCCTTGGGAAGACGTTCGTGCCAGAATGACATGTTCTCGTCGAAGCATGCATCGGTCATTTTGTGTTTTACCTTCATCTCCAGAGCCATGAGCGTTACTTTCAGGCGGGTATCCTCGGGCCTGCATCCTTCATACAATGGAGTAACCGCGTCTATCTCCAGTTGATCCAGCTTGGCTTATTCTCGGGCGACAGCTCTTGCGTTATCCGTCTGCTTGAGAAGCAACTCTTGAATATGAGGGTCCTGCACCCAGCCTCCATCGTCGTCTGCTCCGGCATCTTCATCTTCATGATCATGCCCTTCGTCTTGATCTTCCTCATCATCATGTCTGGCATCTTCTACATGATGACTGTGTACAGCATCACCGTCGTGATCATGTCCTGGAGATTCTTCGTCTTCTCGCCCACCCGAGCCGTGGTGGTTGTCTTGCTGCCCTTCCTCATTTCTTGCCTGGCCCCCATGGATGACTTTATAGTCATCTTTATCACCTTGCCACCGATAGCCATCCATGAAACCACGCAAGAGCAGGTGGTCCCGCACCTGCCCGGAATCCGGGTCCACAATAAGGCTCTTCAGCTTGCATCTTTGACACGGACATCTTATCTCCGTCTCGTTCTTTTGAAGCATCTCGGCCTTCACGGAGCTCAAAAACCTATTCACGATGCCTTCGGTCATCGTGCGGACCATGGTCGCTTGCGGGGTAGAGCAAAATGATATTTTAGAACCAAGAAAAAATTTGGCATGACTTTCCCTAAAAATAGGACCAAAAAGAATGCATAGTGCCAAAATTCTCGCCGAAACGGAAATGAATCAACATTCCCGCAAAATATTGGTAACTATCGCATTTCAAATACCGGTACCTGCAAACACAAACATACATAGATCTAGCTAGGCCACAAAAAGTGCATGTGCACGTTGTTGGAGCAAGTTAGGGAGAAAAAAAAGTAGATCTACAACATAAAGATAGCTTTCCCCTTACTTACCTATCAAAAAAGGTAATTTAACCACTTAATTTTGATGAATCTATGGTGCAAATGAGGTGAGGAGGAGGAGGCAGCCAACACAAGCTTGGAGAAGGAGGTGGAGGGAATGAAGTGGGGAAAGTGAGTATGTAGGTGTGGCTGTCCAAAATATCTAGCTGGTCCCAGGTTACTAATGGCGCACCACCAACTCATGCGCCATTAGTAACCCTACATACTAATGGCGCACCTGCTGGTGGTGCGCCATTAGTAGTTTTGCAAAAAAATAATATATATATATATATATACTAATGGCGCACCGTGGCATAGTGCGCCATTACTAG